>NW_028119902.1:0-126014 GCF_965119305.1 Pelophylax lessonae | reverse complement strand
AAAAATGTTTTAGTCAAAATGACTGTATTTTCGGCTTTTAGAGTCTTAAAACGCCGGTTTTAGACCAGATTTGGTAAACCAATGGCCTGAAAAATTTTTTTGGGTCAAAGTTAAATTATTTTGGTCTCCAAGTGTCTAAAAAGCATTTTTTAGTCAAAATAACTACATTTGGTCACCAAAGGTCTGACTTTTTTCTGTCAAAATTTTCATATTTTCGTCTTTTAGAGTCTTAAACAGCCGCTTTTTAGACAAGATAACTGCATGTTGTAACCAATAGCCTGACAAAAAATGTTTTGGGTCAAAATGACTCTATTTTGGTTTTCAAGTGTCTAAAAAGCCTACAAGCCTTTTAAGACTCTAAAAGACAAAAATACAGTCATTTTGACTAAAATTTTTTTCAGGGGGGCGTGGCCGAGCTGCGGGTGTGAGCGGACGTGCATGCTGTGAGCTCCGCTGTTAATCCTGGTAGTTATCCTGTGTAACTCCTTATCCTGCTCCGATTTCTACCGTCACTCGGTGCCCTGTGTTCCCTGGAGTGCGGTGATCACCCGGTGAGTCCTCCATCTTCTCTCCGTGTTGTCTAAGAAGGGTAAAGAGGGAAATCCGCACAGGCCGGCCCGATCCAAGATGGTGGCGCCTCGCAGCGTGCAGCACAGAAGGCCACATATCTGGAGGCTGCTCAAAAGCTTTTTGCTAAGCCTGCTGCCCAGGACCCCCATACTCTATCTGAGGACCATCGATCCGGCTCACCGGGGTCGCATGCAGACACTGTTCCCTTTGGGGATCTCTCCCGCCAGATTGCTGATTGGGAGGCAGCAGATGCAGACCAGGCCCAGAGGCAATCATCTCCTACCCCGGACACAGAACCCACGTTGCGGGACATTATGGCTGCGGTTACCACCTGTACCACATCAATTAGGGCCCTGACAGCGGAGTTAAAGGAGGTCAAGGCTGAGATATCGTTCATGAGACATGATATGCAGAAATTGAGGCAGAGGACAGCGGCAGTGGAAGGCAGGGTCAGCTCCCTGGAGGATGACATGGCACCTTTGCAAAGGAAAGTGAAACATACTGCCCTGCTCTCAGCCCAGCAAGCTGCTCGTCTGGATGACTTGGAGAATAGGATGAGACGGAGTAATATCAGAGCAATTGGGATCCTTGAGCGGGCGGAAGGTAAAGATCCTGTGGCTTTCATTGAACAATGGCTGCTCTCTACTTTTGGGCAAGAATCCTTTACTTCCATGTTTTCGGTGGAATGTGCTCATAGGGTGCCTATGCGACCTCTTCCTCCTGGAGCCCCCCCCCCCCGCGCACTTTCATCTTCAAATTCCTCAATTACTAAAGCCAGGGGAATGCAGGGGAGGCTCAAGATTGACAACTCAAGGATCTCCCTGTTCCCCGATTACTCTGTGGTGGTGCAGAAACAGCGTGCGAAATTCGTAGAGGTCAAGAGGAGATTGCGGGACTTGAATGTTCAATACGCTATGCTGTACCCTTCCAGGCTCTGGGTGGTGGCCCGGGATGAGGTGTTGTTCTTTGACAAGCCTTCTGCTGCTGTTCAATGGCTGGATGCTAATGGTGGGGCCCTGCGGGCGGCCACTTCCCCCAGGCGAGAAGACCTTTGAGGATCGTTTCTACTTTTTGGAACTTTTGTACTCTTTTCGGCCGGTCATGGATCCTTTCAGTTCTCCTGCCTATACCTGGCACTTGATGTTACACACACTTTTCCTGTTATGATGGGAGCTCTTCTGCTGCACTAATGGTTACTACCTCTCACATGGTTGCTAATTTTTAGGAGACTACACTGGCATCGGTGGTCCCTCTTCAGTTTCCCCCCCCCTTGGTCGTGACTGGACATGCCCTATTGACTCGTCCCTTCCCCCACACGTGGCAGACGTGTATTGCCTTTTTGTTCCCCCTTTTTGCCTTTTTTCTGGTCTTGGACTTTGGTTCGATTTTTGCTTTTCCTGCATGTACTTTGTCGCTCTACTGCTATTATTTTACCCTATGCTGTGGATGTTCCTAATTACTGTTCTCTATGCTGGGGCTGCACCGGTACTGTGTGGGCTGGGCGACTACTCCTGTTGCTCTCTCTATATAGCTGGGCTGTGCTGATGGGGTGTAGTGGGTTCACCCTTTCTGGGTGCCCTCTTTCACCTCCCTGGCCGGGTTGCCTGACGCTCCGTGTATGGCTACATTTTGACTATGGCTGATAATATTTGTGTGATGTCCTGGAATGTGCGGGGCCTCAGCAACCCGGTAAAGAGGACGGCGGTGCTCCGCACCATCAAACGCCTGCAGGCAGATGTGGTTTGCCTGCAGGAGACCCATATGTCTCCTTCCACTTCCCCGTGCCTAGCTCCTAGCGTATTTAGTCACCAGTTCCACTCTGTTTACTCCACTTATTCGAGAGGGGTGTGTATTTTGATTAAGAAGGGGGTACGGTTTCTATGCTCAAAGTCTGCGATTGACCCTGAGTGCCGGTTTGTTTTATCCTGACAACTAGCAAGCCTTAGGTGTGTACTTGTGCCCCCCCCGTATTCTGCAGGGGTACTTAAACTTATCGTGCCACATATTGCTCAACTTCCTGATGTGCCCCTGCTGATGTTGGGGGACTTTACTGCCTGGGATAGGTTTTCCTCTCACTCCGGTGGACCTATGCTGGCCGGGGGGGCTACGCCCCTTGCTCGGTTGGTGGGTGAACTCGGACTGACAGATGTCTGGTGGATGGGCCACCGTAAAGTACGAAAGTTTTCGTGCTTCTCGGCGTCACACTCGGGATTTTCTAGGATAGATCTGGGGCTGGGTAATGGTTCGCTACTGCCTCTGGTGGTCGTGGCGGGGAAATCTCTTTGGAAACTCAATGCATTCTGGCTGACGCTCTTTCCTAGTTCTGATCCCCTAACGTCCTTTTTTGCTGACAATTTGGAATCCGCAGAGGTGGGGGTGGTGTGGGATGCGGCTAAGGCATTCATGGGAGGTCAGTTTATACGTACGGTTAATGCCATTAAAACGGACACCAGGCAATGGGAGAATACTGTGTTGGACGCAGTGACTAGAGCGGAGGAAACTTATGTTAGGGACCTGTCAGATGATACTCAGAGGTCGTGGCTGGCTGCCCAAGTCGGTCTCGATTCAAAAGGCTGAAAACAAGCGCTTCTTCTTGCAGCAGAGGTATTTTGAAAAGGGTGAAAACACGGGTCATATGTTGGCCATGCTGGTTCGCTCGCAGCAGCCTGCGGCATTTATACCCCAGATTAAGGATCCTCAGGGGGTGCTCTGGCACGCCACAGCTGACATACGGAGAGTACTTGGGAAGTTTTATGCTGATCTTTACTCCTCTAAGATCTCGGCTGATTCACGAGAAATTGCCGATTTTTTTGGCTTCCTGCGATTTGCCTTCTCTGTCTTCCTGGGACGTGGCTGTGCTTGGGGCCCCCCTTACGGAAAATGAACTTTATGCGGCCTTGAAATCTACTAAGCCTGGTAAATCTCCGGGGGCTGATAGTATCCCGTCGGAGGTTTACAGCCGATAGGCTGAACAGTTGGTGCCCGTGCTGCTGCGGGTATATAACGAAGCCTTCCGTATTGGCCGCTGTTAGGAATGCTTCATGAGCACACTGATGTGCTGTCATGAATCTGCAATCTAAAGGGTTAACCTAGAGCAGACTAATTGCAGTAATTGGCAAATAGGCTGCCTTATTTAAACAGCTTAGAAGCACTGTGTCTTTGCTGACTTGTCTGCAGCTCTTCCTGTGTTCCTGAAGCCTGCTTCCTGTTACCTGTTTGATATCTGTTTTGACCTTTGGCTTGTTCCTGACCTTGTTGACCTGCTGCCCGTCCTGACCCCCGGCTTGTTTGACCATTCTCTCGGATCTCCCTTGTCTGCTTATCTGCCTTCGGATCATGACCGGCTTCTCCCTTGGTGGGGCGACCCTGAGGACTGCGACCTGGTATCCACACGCAGCAAAATCCATCCTCCCCACTAGAGGCTCTGGCAAAAACCGGTGGATACTTAGATTCCGCACCTCAGGTTAGCCTGTGTCACTTACCTTGGGGGTTCCCGTCTAAGCTCCGCCCTCTGGCACACGTGGGGCCTTCCTCTGCCATCAGGCTACCACTTGTATCCCTAACAGTACAAGTCAGCCATGACGGAGCCTGCAAGAGAAGCCTCACCGTTGGAAGAGATCTGCCAACACCTCGCAGCCCTATCTCAAACCGTAAAGTCGCTTCAAGACGGCTACACACAGCTAGAGGAAAGGCTGCTCTCTACGACACTTCAGGGGGATCCTCCTGTATTATCTGCTTCCTCTCCTGCTGCAGCACTCTCTGCACCTGCTTCTGGCCCTACTGTAGTGATGCTGCCACCAGAACCTCGAGTTCCTGCTCCCGAAAAATATTACGGGGATGGCGGTAAATTCCGCGCCTTTCGCAATGCCTGCCAGCTTTATTTCTCCCTGCAACCTCGAACCTTTTCTTTGGAGACCACCAAGGTGGGGTTTGTTATCTCCCTGCTCCTAGGCGAACCCCAGTCCTGGGTTCATCGGCTCCTTGAAGAGGGCAGCCCCCATTAAACTCCTTACGGTAATTTTTTGAGGCCATGGCACAGCTCTATGATGACCCGCAGCGATCCTCCACCGCAGAAGCTGTGCTTCATGTTCTTCAAGCAGGGTCACAGGCCCGTAGAACACTACGTCACTGACTTCCACCGCCTCAGTTCCGATACGTCCTGGAACGAAGCAGCACTCCGGTATCAGTTCCATCTCGGCTTGTCAGAAGGACTGAAGGACGAGCTGGCGCGGGTAGGTGTCCCCAATGCCTTGGAAGATTTGATTTCCCAGGCCATTCAAATCGACCGGTGGCTACGGGAGCGCAGAGCAGAACGATCTCCGCAGCCGTTCAGACCAGCCTGGACGCTACCACGAGTTGCTCATCCTGCATACTTTTCTTCTGCTGGGTCAGCTCTTACCAACCCCGCTCCCACTGGAGTCGCCTCAGATACGCCTGAACCTATACAACTTGGGATCATACGGCTTGCTTTGTCCCCGGAGGAGAGACGCCGTCGCCAGTTGGGTAACCTGTGCCTGTATTGCGGTGAAGCTGGACACTATGTGCGCTCCTGCCCGGCAAAATACCATAAGTTCATGCCGGCCTCACCATCTGTTGCCAGTTCCTCCCACCTAGCCTTTCCTGTGTCATTACAGCTTCCGGAAGGACTCGTCCCAGTTACCGCAATCATTGACTTGGGAGCCTGCCGTTGTTTCATTGATCGCTCGTTCGCCCTGCAACATGGCGTACCTCTCCGGCTCAAGACTCAGGACCTCACCATCTTCCTGGCTGGTGGCTCCCACATCAAATCCGGGCCCGTGACCCAAGAAACTTTTCCCCTTCCTATGGTCTCCTCCTCCGGCCATAAGGAACTGATTAGCCTGGATGTTATCACATCCTCCTTATTTCCCATTATCCTGGGATTACCGTGGTTGCAAGCACATAACCCGCAAGTCAATTGGATCACAGGCACCATCCAGTTCCCATCTCTTTACTGCAAGAATTCCTGTCTACCCGCTCCTCCTGAATTCCCCACGACTCTGTTCTGTCTTGAATCCGAACCTGATGTATGTTCTGTGGTGCCCAAAGCATACCATGATTTCCTGGACGTATTCAGCAAACGGGGAGCAGAGACCTTGCCCCCCCACCGTCCATATGACTGCCCCATCGACTTGCTCCCAGGAGCCGAAATCCCGTTCAGCCGGATTTACCCACTTTCTGAACGTGAGCTGGACGTCTTAAAGGACTATGTAGACGAAAGTCTGAAGAAGGGGTTCATCTGTCCCTCTACCTCTCCAGCAGGGGCAGGTATCTTCTTCGTAGAGAAGAAGGATCACACCCTCCGACCCTGCATCGATTATAGGGATTTAAATAAAGTTACTATTAAAAACCGTTATCCCCTTCCTCTAGTCCCCGAACTCTTTCAGAGACTCAGATCTGCCATCCTGTTTACTAAGCTGGATCTTCGTGGGGCGTACAACTTGGTGCGCATCCGAGAGGGCGACGAATGGAAGACTGCTTTCCGCACTAGATTCAGACATTTCGAATACCTGGTAATGCCATTTGGCCTTTGTAATGCTCCTGCCACGTTCCAACACTTTGTGAACGACATCTTCATGGATTGGTTGGATATCTTCATCATCGTATACTTGGATGACATCCTAATCTTCTCAACATCCCTAGAGCAGCATCGCGAGCACGTTCGAAATGTCCTCGGTCGCCTTCGCCAGCATGGTCTCTACGCCAAGGCCGAGAAGTGCGTTTTTGAGCAGAACAGTATCCCGTTTCTGGGGTTAATAATTTCCACCGAAGGAATAGAGATGGATCCTCAGAAGGTCTCTGCAATTCTGGACTGGCCACCTCCATCAGACAAAAAGGGAGTACAGCGCTTCGTTGGCTTCACTAATTTTTATAGGAGGTTCATTAAGGGGTTCTCTAACATCATAGCCCCTATTACTCACCTTACTAAGAAGAACGTCCACTTCCAGTGGACCCCAGAAGCTCATTTCGCCTTCTCGGTTTCCTAAAAAACATTTTACCTCTGCCCCTATCCTAAGTCACCCGGATCCTGCCTTACCCTATCTCCTGGAGGTAGACGCATTGGACGTTGCGGTCGGGGCAGTCATCTCCCAAAGACAGGGAACTAGAGACTTAACTCACCCAATAGCCTTCTTTTCCCAGAAACTCTCTCCCGCGGAGAAAAACTATGATGTCGGGGACCGGGAACTCCTGGCTATCAAAGCCGCTCTCGAAGAGTGGAGATATCTACTAGAAGGAGCATCACACCCGATTCTTATATTTACCGATCATAAGAACCTTGAGTACTTAAGATCTGCAAAGCGACTTAGACCCCGCCAGGCCCGATGGGCACTCTTCTTCTCCAGATTCTCGTTCCATATCACCTATCGGCCCGGGTCGAAAAATGTCAAACCGGATTCCCTGTCCCGGATGTTTGATAATACTAAAGAAGAGTTAGTACCTGACACTATCCTGTCAGAGAAAAACTTCCTGCTCACTAGCCTGAAATCCCATCTTGAGCAAGCCTCTGCCAAAATTTCCGGTCCACCTGGGATACCCCTGTCACGCAAGGATGGTTTGTTGTGGGCTAAGGACAAAATATTTGTCCCGGAGGGAGTCAGAGTTTCGATTCTAGCTGCCTGCCATGACCACCCTCTGGCTGGCCATTTTGGTGTTCATAGGACCCTTGACCTCATGCAATGCACCTTCTGGTGGCCTGAGATGGGAAAAGACTGCAGAAGTTATGTGTCTTCCTGTGTTTCTTGCTCCAGGAGTAAAACTACCAGAAGTAAGGCGTGGGGTCTCCTCAGACCACTCCCAATCCCTGACTGGCCCTTGCAAACTATCGCCATGGACTTTATCCTGGAACTTCCACCTTCGGCCGGGTGCTCTGCCATTTTTGTGGTTGTAGACCGGCTTACTAAGATGGCCCACTTTCTACCCCTCAAAGGTACCCCCTCTGCAAAAGAAACTGCAGAAGTCTTCATTAGGGAGATTGTGCGACTCCACGGGGTACCCACGAACATTATCTCGGACAGAGGGGTACAGTTCACGTCCCGCTTTTGGAGGGCCTTGTGTAAGCTACTAAAAATTGAATTATCTATGTCCTCAGCTTACCACCCGCAGACGAACGGGCAAACAGAGAGGACAAACCAGACCCTGGAACAATATCTCCGGTGCTTTACCACCTTCGTCCAGGACGACTGGGTAGCATTACTACCATTTGCGGAATTTGCCTTTTAATAATTCACGACATTCCGTTACCGGGCAATCTCCCTTCTTTGCCAATTATGGTTTTCATCCTTCCTTTCTGCCCGACGTCCCATCTGATTCCAGAGTGCCCGCAGTTCAGGTCACCATTGACTTCTTCACGAGTAATAACAAACTTCTGCAGGACACCTTGGCCAAGGCTCAGATAGCGTCCAAAAGAATCTTTGATGGGAAAAAGAGGGGAGAACTGATTCTCCAACCAGGTGACCAGGTCTTTTTATCCACAGCTAACCTGCGCTTGGCCTGCCCATCCAAGAAGTTGGCTTCCAGGTTTATCGGCCCATTCCCCATTAAAATAAGACACAATGCCGTGTCCTATGAGTTATCCTTACCTGATACCCTACGGATCCATCCTGTGTTCCATGTCACTCTTTTTTAAAACCCGCGGTTCCCGACGCCTTCCCCGGCAGAAGCCCTGGACCTCCGGAACCAGTGATGGTGGATGGCGACATGGAGTACGAAGTTGAGGCTGTACTTGATTGCCGGAAAAGAGGTAACCAGCTTCAGTTCCTTATTAAATAGAAGGGTTATGGGCCGGAAGAGAATTCCTGGGAACCTGAGAGTAACATTCATGCCGCAGACCTGATCCAGGCGTTTTTTCTTGCCCATCCTCAGAAAAGCAGTTTGTTGGGCACCCGGAGGTTGCCCTTAAGGGGGGGGGGGGGTAATGTTAGGAATGCTTCCTGAGCACACTGATGTGCTGTCATGAATCTGCAATCTAAAGGGTTAACCTGTGAAGGGGTAGTAATATATGAAACATAAATTACAAAAGTGCGCTAAACAAAATGAAGAGAACACAAATGTTCATGTGAAATGTCTGCTGTGCCAGCAGTAAGTGCACAACCTGTGTATCCAAAAGAATATGAAAAATATGAAAAAATATAGAAAGTCTTTCAGTCCAAAAAAGGTTAAGGTTGGGGAGTGATGGGAGGTGGGTGGGGCCTCTTCCCAAACTGTGATCCAAAGTGAATGAAAGTAAACTCAAATGCACTGTGAACACCCAGTGATAGGAGTGGACTCTTACCACAATGTGGAGAGATGTGAGTATATACTGTATTTATCCGGAGGTCCAAACTACTCAAATAGATGATACGATTCTCAGGAGGAATGGATCAGCTAACTGCTTCCAGATTGAGGGGATCTGTAGGCTTCCAAGCAGGGGGATAATGCCAAAAGATCGTGCCCAAAGAAGAAGAAGGGACTATAGTGCATTACCTTCAGTTTATTAGCAAAAACAAGTGAAATGAAACTTACAATTTCCAGATGAAAAAACAGCGTGTACAGGATGGTCCCGGACGTCTGCAGTACGATCCGAGACTCGTGACAACACGGCTAGCTCCCCCCTCTCCCCCCTGATGTGCTGTCATGAATCTGCAATCTAAAGGGTTAACCTAGAGCAGACTAATTGCAGTAATTGGCAAAGAGGCTGCCTTATTTAAACAGCTCAGAAGCACTGTGTCTTTGCTGACTTGTCTGCAGCTCTTCCTGTGTTCCTGAAGCCTGCTTCCTGTTACCTGTTTGATATCCATTTTGACCTTTGGCTTGTTCCTGACCTTGTTGACCTGCTGCCCGTCCTGACCCCCGGCTTGTTTGACCATTCTCTCGGATCTCCCTTGTCTGCTTATCTGCCTTCGGATCTTGACCGGCTTCTCCCTTGGTGGGGTGACCCTGAGGACTGCGACCTGGTATCCACACGCAGCAAAATCCATCCTCACCACTAGAGGCTCTGGTGAAAACCGGTGGATACTTAGATTCCGCACCTCAGGTTAGCCTGTGTCACTTACCTTGGGGGTTCCCGTCTAAGCACCGCCCTCTGGCACACGTGGGGCCTTTCTCTGCCATCAGGCTACCTCTTGTATCCCTAACAGCCACCTTCCTGCCTCTATGTCCGAAGCTATAGTTGTTTTCCTGCTGAAGCCCGGCAAGGATCCGCTTTTGGCGGATTCCTAAAGGCCCATATCTCTACTCACAACGGATGTTAAAATTCTAGCTAAGATACTGGCCACTAGGCTGTCCTCTGTTGTCCAGGGGGTTTTCCATAGGGATCAATCGGGGTTTATCCTGACCCGATCGACGGCACTTTATCTCCGCTGACTATTTCTGAACCTTCAGATCCCAGTAGACAACCCTGGGAACCGGGCAGTCTTTTCGCTAGATGCTGCTAAGGCATTCGATAGTGTTGAATGGGTGTACCTATGGGAAGTTCTCAAACGCTTTGGTGTGGGAGAGAACTTTCTGAACTGGGTGCGGGTACTGTACGCTGCCCCCACGGCCAGACTGAGGGTAAAAGGGGAGCTTTCTGGACCCTTCTGTTTGCACAGGGGGACTAGACAGGGCTGCCCACTATCTCCATTGCTGTTTGCCATGGCACTGGAGACCTTAGCGGCGCGGATTCGGTCCTCCCCTGACATAGTGGGGTTCAGAAGGGGCTCCCATGCAGACGTTATCTCACTCTATGCGGATGACACACTGCTCTACCTAGGTGATACAGGGGAATCCTTGCGGGCGGTAATGTCCCTTATTGACTATTTTGGGTCCCTGTCGGGATTTTCCATAAATTGGGATAAATCAGTTTTAATGCCCCTTGATCCCATAACTCAGCCTCTTCCGGACTGTGCATCCACAGTGCGAGTGGTTGACTGCTTCAAATATTTGGGGATCCAGGTGTCTCATGATCCTACCCAGTATATCACACTGAACCTCGTACCTCTGCTGCAAAGTTCCCTTGTCGGTGGCTGGGCGAGTAAATCTAATTAAGATGGTGTGGGCTCCTCAACTTCTTTATGTCTTGCACAACTCCCCAATATGGATACCCAGGAAATGGTTCTATAGGATTGACTCCCAGTTCTGAGAACTGATCTGGTGCAAAAAAGTGTCTAGGATTAAATTGGCTACCCTTCAGATGGGCAAGGATAGTGGTGGCTTGGCAGTCCCCAACCCCAGAGTATATTTTCTAGCCTTCCAGGTTCAGCATATGGGGGGCTGGGGTCTTTTGGATCCATTCGATCCTATTGGGTCCTTATTGGTCCCTACTGAGTCGCCTCACCCTGTCCTTGTACACCTTGAAGCGGGGTTCTCCAATATGGGGACTCGGTTACCCACACTCGCCTTGATTCGCATGGTGTGGCGCTGTGTCAAGGGGATGTTGCAGATCACGGGTTACCTTCCTCAGACTCCGATTTGGCATAATCGCAACTTTTCAGAACTGTTTCGTCTAGAGGGCGTGGAGATGTGGGAGGCCCATGGTGTATATTTTATAGCACAATTGTTCAGAGCTGGGGTACTGAAATATATTCAAGACTTACAGAGGGAGTTTGATGTTCCTAGGCACTGTTTCTTTCGCTACCTACAATTGAGACACGCGATGATGGCCCAGGCAGGCTTGGCTTCTTTGACACCCGACACTCACTGCCTGTTGGGTGAGGTGTTTCGGGTCTCGGACAAGAAGGGTATGATCTCACAGGTTTATGTCCTTCTGTTGGGATCCGTGCAGGACCCCTCTTCCCTCCCTGCTCGTGCGGGGTGGGAGGGGGGATCTTGGACCCATAGATGGGCAGACGTGGGATCTTTGCCTCTCCTCAATCATCGATTTTGGATCGCCTCCAGGGTGCCGAGCAGGGGCCAGTGGATAACACAGGTCAATGCCTCTTTAACCACTTGCCTACAGTGCACTTTCACCCCCTTCCTGCCCAGACCGATTTTCAGCTTTCAGCGCTCTCACACTTTGACTGAGAATTACTCAGTCATGCAACACTGTACCCATACAAAAATTGTGTCCTTTTTTTCACACAAATAGAGCTTTCTTTTGATGGTATTTGATCAATACTGGGTTTTTTATTTTTTGTGCTATAAATAAAAAAAGACTGAAAATATCGTGAAAAAACACATTTTTCTTTGTTTCTGTCATAAAATTTTGCAAATTAGTCTTTGGTAAAAAAAACCCAAATAAGTGTATATTATTTGGTCTTTGTGAAAGTTATAGAGTCCACAAGTTATGGTGCTATTCATTGAAAATTGATCACACTTGATCACACCTGATGTACTGAAGGCCTATCTCATTTCTTGAGACACTAAAAGGTCAGGAAAGTACAAATACCCCCCAAATGACCCCTTTTTGGAAAGTAGACATTCCAAGGTATTTAATAAGGGGCATGATGAGTTTTTTGAAGTTGTAATTTTTTCCCACAATGCTTTGCAAAATGAAGATTTATTTTTTTTTTTTTTATTTATTTTTTTTACAAATTGCCGTATTAACAGGTTATTTCTCTCACACAGCACATGTATACTTGCAACTACACCCCAAAACACATTCTACTACTCCGCCTGAGTATGGCGATACCACATGTGTGAGACTTTTTCACATCCTGGCCACATACAGAGGCCTAACATCCGAGTAGCAGCGTCCGGCATTCTAGGAGCAAAAATTACACATATCATTTCCTGACAACCTATCGCACTTTTGAAGGCCCTGGAGCGCCAGGACAATGGAAACCCCCATAAAATGACCCCATTTTGGAAAGCAAACAGCCCAACGTATAATTTTTGAGGCATAATGAGTCTTTTGAATATGTCATTTTTTTCCACAAGTTTTTGGAAAATGTGGAAAGAAAATGAAAACACATTTTTTTTACACAAAGCTGTCCATTTATGCAATATTTCTAACACATCGCATGTACATAGCAAAACTTGCACCCCAAAATACATTCTGCTACTCCTCCTGAGTATGGCGATACCACATGTGTAACACTTTTTCACAGCCTGGCCACATACATAGGCCTCACATCCAAGTAGCGCTTTACACAAAGTTGTCCATTTATCCACTTTAAGACTGGGCCTATTTTTGACACTTGGTGTTTACAAGCTAAAATCATTTTTTTTGCTAGAAAACTACTTTGAACCCCAAAACATTATATATATTTTTTTTAGCAGAGACCCTAGAGAATAAAATGGAGATCGTTGCAATATTTTTTATCACACCATATTTGCGCAGCAGTCTTCCAAATGCGATTTTTTTGAAAAAAATTCACTTTTTTGAACTAAAAAATAAGAAAACAGTAAATTTAGCCCAATTTTTTTCCATAATGTGAAAGATAATGTTACGCCGAGTAATTAGATACCCAACATGTCATGCTTCAAAATTGCGCATGCTCACAGAATGGCGCCAAACATTGGTACTTAAAAATCCCCATAGGCAACATTTTAAAAATTTCTGCAGGTTACTAGCTTAGAGTTACAGAGGAGGTCTAGGGCTCAAATTATTGCACTCGCTCTAACGATCGCGGCGATACCTCACATGTATGGTTTGAACACCGTTTACATATGTGGGCGGGACTTGCGTATGCGTTTGCTTCTGCGCGCGAGCTAACGGGGACAGGGCGCTTTAATTTTTTTTTTTTTCCTATTTATTTTATTTATTATTTTTTTATTTTTACACAGTTTAAAAAAAAAAATGTTTTGATCATTTTTATTCCTATTACAAGGAATGTAAACATCCCTTGTAATAGAAATAGGCATGACAGGTCCTCTTTATTGTGAGATCTGGGGTCAAAAAGACCTCACACCTCACAACTACACTAAAAAAGAAAAAAAAAAAATTGTTGAAAGAGGAAAAAAAAAAAAACAAAAAAAAAAAGCGGCCCTTTAAACCGGTTGCTAGGCAACGTCTTTTGACGTAGCTCCGGTCCTCCAAGACCATAGAGTTGAGTGAGGGCCATCTTGCCCTCACTCGACTTCCTGTCTCTGAGGATCCGGGTCCGGATAGTTTTCCCCGCTGCCGGCGGGTCCGGTAAGCTGGGAAAACGTCTGGGACGCGGCAGGAGGGGGGGGGGCACCTCTTCCCCTGCACCGTAAGGGTAATTCCGCGGCAAATCCGCCACTGGGACCACCCTTATCTGAAAGCCGACCGCCCGCCGTTTAAAAAAATACCGGGGTTATGGGGGCTATCTGCTGCCATAACCCCAGTATTTAGCTTTTAATGGCTGACGCATATAGTCGTTAGGCGGTCAGTAAGTGATTGCGTGTATATGGAAAACCGGTGACGATGACTGATGGGGTGACAGGTGACGATGACTGATGGGGTGACAGGTGACGATGACTGATGGGGTGACAGGTGACGATGATTGATGAGGTGACAGGTGACGATGATTGATGGGGTGACAGGTGACGATGATTGATGAGGTGACAGGTGATGATGATTGATGGGGTGACAGGTGACGATGATTGATGGGGTGACAGATGACAGTCACTGACGGGGTGACATGTGACGATGATTGATGGGGTGACAAGTGACGATCACTGATGGGGTGTCAAGTGACGATGACTGATGGGGTGACAGGTGACGACTGATGGGGTGACAGGTGACGGTGATTGATGGGGTGACAGGTGACGGGCGATGGTCACTGATGAGTGACAGGTGACGGGCGATGGTGCACGGCGGTACTGATGGCAGTCTCTGGTGACCGGTGAACTTTAGGCTATGTTCACATGTGAGCGTAGCGATCACTGGCAGAATCACTGCGATTCTGCCCGTGATCCAGAAATCATTGCAAATTGCGGGGCATCTGTGCGTTGCCTGTGATTTGCAATAGCACCCCAAATGCTGTGCGATGTTGCTGCGATTTCCGCCTGCCGAATCGCGGTAACATCGCGCAAATGACGCTCCAAAGAAACTCTTGTACCTTTTTTGGGCGTCATGCGATGTTTGCGCGATGTTACCACGATTCAGCAGGCGGAAATGGCGGCAACATTGCACAGCGTTTGGGGTGCTATTGCAAATCACGGGCAACGCACAGGCGTCCCGCGATTTGCAATGATTTCCGGAACGCGGGCAGAATCGCAGTGATTCTGCCTGCGATCGCTGCGCTCACATGTGAACGTTATGGGTGTCAATTTCTGGGCACTGATGAGGTGACTGTTGGGTGACAGGTGATATTGGGGGGGGGGCTGAGGACTGTGTGGGGACCTTTATTAGTGTGATTTTTACTTTGTGACATGTGTACAGAGCAGTAACTCACTATTTCTAGCTCTTCTCCCCTCATACTGGAAGCTGTATGAGGAGAGAAGAGCTAGTAACACTGAGTTACTGCTCTTTGTTTACATTTTGTGATCGGCTGTGAATGGATTCACAGCCGATCACATAGTAAACAGTCACTGTCAGTGACTGTTTACTACCGCCGGTGACAGCTGTGTTCCTACGGAACACAGTGCCACCGACACGACCGCGCTGCGCGCTCCCGATCGCGCATGCGCGGTCATCTGGTGGGCGCCTTCATTGTGATCGGCTGTGTCATTGGAACACAGCCGATCACGTGGGAAACAGCCACGCCCATTGGCTGTTTCCCCCCTGCCGGTGACGGGGGGTGTCCCGGGGACACCCCGACACCGGCAGGGCAGGGCGGCGCGCACGCGATCGCGCGCCTGCCCTGCTTAAAGTGCCGCCGTCATATGACGGCGGCCCAGGATAATGGTCGCTCCGCTCCGCCGTCATATGACGGCGGGCGGGCGGCAAGCGGTTAATCAGGGAAAAGCCATACCAGCATCGAAATGCTCACAAGAAATTTGCCTCGTTATGGCAACCTTGGTTGGATGACCCGGCCTTGGCTCCCCCCAGTTGGTTATGGATCGGCTGCTCATTGGATAGGGTAGCATTTCTTGAGAAGGTCTAGCGTGCAGAGTCCTCCCATCCTTTCCCTTCCTTTCCCCCCTCCCCCCTCCCTTTAAGTTTTCTGCCACTGTTTTCCTTTTTTCCCTTCCCTTCTCCTTTGCACATAGTACTTCAGGTGGGTTTTTGCTACTTTACGGAGGTGTGTGCTATATTGCTAGATGTTCATGGTCCTATTACTATTGGGAGGGAATAACTGTATGTTTTTATTTATCCTTCTCTTATGCACATGGGCACATGCTCAGGTTTGTTTACTTGGCTGTAATTTTCACCTGAATGCAATGGTTTATGGATGACGTTTTCCTGTACTGTTGCTGTTATATCCTTTATATATCTGTATTTTTCCGAACACTGGTTCTGTAACTGATTATGTCTACCGTTCATGTTATTTATTCAGTGTACTGTTTATACTCAATAAATATTAAAAAAAAACATTTCAAACCTTTGGTGATTAAATGCAAAAAAATAAATGCTTTTTAGACACTTGGAGACCAAAATAGAGTCATTTTGACCCAAACAAATGTTTCAGGCGATTGGTTAACAAATGCAATTATCTTGTCCAAAACTGGCTTTTTAAGACTCTAAAAGACGAAAATATAATCATTTTGACTAAATTTTTTTCAGACCTTTGGTGACCAAATGCAGTTATTTTGACGAAAAAGGGCTTTTTACACACATGGAGACCAAAATAGAGTCATTTTGACCAAAAAAAATGTTTTCAGGTAACGAAATGAAATTATCTTGTCTAAAACCGGCTTTTTAAGACTCTAAAAGACAAAAATACAGTCATTTTGGCTAAAAAAAAAGGTTTTCAGACCTTTGGTGACCAAATGCATTTATTTTGACTAAAATAGGCTTTTAGACAATTGGAAACCAAAACAGATTCAGTTTGAACCCAAACAAATGTTTTAGGCGATTTAGTTACCAAATACAATTATCTTGTCTAAAACCGGCTTTTTAATACAGTCATTGTGACCCACATAGTTTTGTAGGCCATTGGAGACCACATGCAGTTATCTTGTCTAAAACCGGCTTTTAAAGACTAAAAGACAAAAATACAGTCATTTTGACTTAAAAAAAATTTCAGACCTTTGGTGACCAAATGCAGTTATTTTGACTAAAAAAGGCTTTTTAGACACTTGGAGACCAAAATAGAGTCATTTTGACCAAAAAATGTTTTCAGAGCACTGCATACGAAGTGCAATTATCTTGTCTAAAACCGGCTTTTTAAGACTCTAAAAGACAAAAATAGTCATTTTGGCTAAAAAAAGGTTTTCAGACCTTTGGTCAACAAATGCATTTATTTTGACTAAAATAGGATTTTAGACACTTGGAGACCAAAATGATAATTTTGACCCAAACAAATGTTTCAGGCGATTGGTTACCAAATGCAATTATCTTGTCCAAAACCGGCTTTTTAAGACTCTAATATAGACGAAAATACAATCATTTTGACTACATTTTTTTTTCAGACCTTTGGTGACCAAATACAGTTATTTTTAGACACTTGGAGACCAAAATAGAGTCATTTTGACCAAAAAAATGTTTTCAGATCACTTGGTAACGAAATGCAATTATCTTGTCAAAAACCGGCTTTTTAAGACTCTAAAAGACAAAAATACAGTCATTTTGGCTAAAAAAAAGTTTTTCAAACCTTTGGTGACCAAACGTAGTTATTTTGACTAAAAAGGGCTTTTTTGACACTTGGAGACCTAAATAGAGTCATTTTGACCAAAAAACAATTTTCAGCCCATTGGTTACCAAGAGTACTTTATCTTGTCTAAAAGCGGTGTTTTAAGACTCTAAATTACAAAAATATAGTCATTTTGGCTAAAAAAGGTTTTCAGACCTTTTGTGAACAAATGCATTTATTTAGACTAAAATAGGGTTTTTAGACACTTGGAGACCTAAATAGTCATTTTGACCCAAACAAATGTTTCAGGCGATTGCTTACCAAATGCAATTATCTTGTCCAAAACCGGCTTTTTAAGACTCTAATAGACGAAAATACAATCATTTTGACTAAATTTTTTTTCAGACCTTCGGTGACCAAATGCAGTTATTTTGACTAAAAAGGGATTTTTAGACACATGGAGACCAAAATAGAGTCATTTTGACCAAGAAAATGTTTTCAGATCACTGGTAACGAAATGCAATTATCTTGTCTAAAACCAGCTTTTTAAGACTCTCAAAAACAAAAATACAGTCATTTTGGCTAAAAAACTTTTTCAGACCTTTGGTGACCAAATGCAGTTATTTTGACTAAAAAAAGCTTTTTAGACACTTGGAAACCAAAATTTTGACCCAAACAAATGTTTCAGGTGATTGGTTACCAAATGCAATTATCTTGTCCAAAACCGGCTTTTTAAGACTCTAATAGACGAAAATACAATCATTTTGACTACATTTTTTCCGACCTTTGGTGACCAAATAGTTATTTTGACTAAAAGGGGCTTTTTAGACACTTGGAGACCAAAATAGAGTCATTTTGACCAAAAAAATGTTTTCAGATCACTGCATTTACGAAATGCAATTATCTTGTCTAAAACCGGCTTTTTAAGACTCTAAAAGACAAAAATACAGTCATTTTGGCTAAAAAAGTTTTTCAGACCTTTGGTGATCAAACGTAGTTATTTTGACTAAAAAGGGCTTTTGGGACGCTTGGAGACCTAAATAGAGTCATTTTGACCAAAAACATTTTTTCAGGCCATTGGTTACCAAATGTAGTTTATCTTGTCTAAAAGCAGTGTTTTTAAGACTCTAAAAGACAAAAATACAGTCATTTTGGCTAAAAAAGTTTTTCAGACCTTTGGTGACCAAATGCAGTTATTTTGACTAAAAAAGGCTTTTTAGACACTTGGAGACCAAAATAGAATCATTTTGACCAAAAAAATGTTTTCAGATCACTGCATTTACGAAATGCAATTATCTTGTCTAAAACCGGCTTTTTAAGACTCTAAAAGACAAAAATACAGTCATTTTGGCTAAAAAAGTTTTTCAGACCTTTGGTGACCAAATGCAGTTATTTTGACTAAAAAATGCTTTTTAGACACTTTGAGACCTAAATAGAGTCATTTTGACCCAAACAAATGTTTCAGGCGATTGGTTACCAAATGCAATTATCTTGTCCAAAACCGGCTTTTTAAGACTCTAATAGACGAAAATACAATCATTTTGACAAAATTTTTTTTCAGACCTTCGGTGACCAAATGCAGTTATTTTGACTAAAAAGGGATTTTTAGACACATGGAGACCAAAATAGAGTCATTTTGACCAAAAAAATGTTTTCAGATCAGTGGTAACGAAATGCAATTATCTTGTCTAAAACCGGCTTTTTAAGACTCTAAAAGACAAAAATACAGTCATTTTGGCTAAAAAAGTTTTTCAGACCTTTGGTGACCAAACGTAGTTATTTTGACTAAAAAGGGCTTTTTGGACACTTGGAGACCTAAATAGAGTCATTTTGACCAAAAACATTTTTTCAGGCCATTGGTTACCAAATGTAGTTTATCTTGTCTAAAAATAGTGTTTTAAGACTCTAAAAGACAAAAATACAGTCATTTTGGCTAAAAAAAGTTATACAAGACCTATGGTGACCAAATGCAGTTATTTTGACTAAAAAAGGCTTTTTAGACACTTGGAGACCAAAATAGAATCATTTTTACCAAAAAAAGTTTTCAGATCACTGCATATACGAAATGCAATTATCTTGTCTAAAACCGGCTTTTTAAGACTCTAAAACACAAAAATACAGTCATTTTGGCTAAAAAAGTTTTTTAGACCTTTGGTGACCAAATGCAGTTATTTTGACTAAAAAAGGCTTTTTAGAGACTTTGAGACCTAAATAGAGTCATTTTGACCCAAACAAATGTTTCAGGCGATTGGTTACCAAATGCAATTATCTTGTCCAAAACCGGCTTTTTAAGACTCTAATAGACGAAAATACAATCATTTTGACGGAAAAATTTTTTCAGACCTTTCGGTGACCAAATGCAATTATTCTGACTAAAAAGGGATTTTTAGACACATGGAGACCAAAATAGAGTCATTTTGACCAAAAAAATGTTTTCAGATCAGTGGTAACGAAATGCAATTATCTTGTCTAAAACCGGCTTTTTAAGACTCTAAAAGACAAAAATACAGTCATTTTGGCTAAAAAAGTTTTTCAGACCTTTGGTGACCAAACGTAGTTATTTTGACTAAAATAGGCTTTTTGGACACTTGGAGACCTAAATAGAGTCATTTTGACCAAAAACATTTTTTCAGGCCATTGGTTACCAAATGTAGTTTATCTTGTCTAAAAGCAGTGTTTTAAGACTCTAAAAGACAAAAATACAGTCATTTTGGCTAAAAAAGTTATACAAGACCTATGGTGACCAAATGCAGTTATTTTGACTAAAAAAGGCTTTTTAGACACTTTGAGACCTAAATAGAGTCATTTTGACCCAAACAAATGTTTCAGGCGATTGGTTACCAAATGTAATTATCTTGTCCAAAACCGGCTTTTTAAGACTCTAATAGACGAAAATACAATCATTTTGACTAAATTTTTTTTCAGACCTTCGGTGACCAAATGCAGTTATTTTGAATAAAAAGGGATTTTTAGACACATGGAGACCAAAATAGAGTCATTTTGACCAAAAAAATGTTTTCAGATCAGTGGTAACGAAATGCAATTATATTGTCTAAAACCGGCTTTTTAAGACTAAAAGACAAAAATACAGTCATTTTGGCTAAAAAGGTTTTTCAGACCTTTGGTGACCAAATGCAGTTATTTTGACTAAAATAGGGTTTTTAGACACTTGAAGACCTAAATAGAGTCGTTTTGACCCAAACAAATGTTTCAGGCGATTGGTTACCAAATGCAATTATCTTGTCAAAAACCGGCTTTTTAACCACTTGCCGACCGCCGCACGACTATCTACGGCGGCGGTCAGCCCCTCACAGGCAAAGTGACGTAGGTCTACGTCGCTCGCCTGTGAGGGTTTAGGGAGCGAGCGCGCGCCGCCGGAGGCGCGCTCCCGCTCCCGCGTGGTCACGGACCCCCCCGCGCGTGTGACCGGCGGACCCGATCGCCGCCGGCCACTCTGCGATCGGCGGGGGAGAGGGAGAAAGTCAGGCAGCTTGTGTAAACAAGCTGCCTGTCATTCTCCTCTCTGTATGAGAGCTGATCACATGGATCTACTATGTAGATCCATTGATCACTCTGCATACAGTTGAAGCCACAGCCAATCACAGTTAGAATCACGCCCCTAGGGACACACACAGCCCCTCCCTCTCAAATAAAGTTAACCCCTTCACTACCAGTGTATTTTTACAGTAACAGTGCATATATATAGCACTGATTACTGTAGAAATGTCACTGGTAACCCCAAAAGTGTCAAAAATGTCAGTCAAGGGTCCGATCTTTCCGCTGCAATGTCGCAGTACCGCAAAAAAAATCGCAGATCGCCGCCATTACGCGTTAAAAAAAAAAACAACAAAAATGACAGAAATCTTTCCCTTTGTTAGTAAACGCAATAACTTTTGCGCAAACCAATCAAAATACGCTTTTTGCGATTTTTTTTACCAAACATAGGTAGCATAAAACAAATTGGCCGAAAATATTAAAAAATTTTGATTTTTACATTTTTTTTTGGGGGAATTTCATATAAAAAAAAGGGAAAAATATTGCTATTTTTGCAAAATTTACGCTCTTTTTTTGTTTATAGCGCGTGATCAAAAAATCGCACAGGTGATCAAATACCGCCAAAAGAAAGCTCTGTTTGTGGGAAAAAAAGGACGCCAAATTCGTTTAGGTACAGCGTCGCACAACCGCGCAATTGTCCGTTAAAGTCACGCAGTGCCGAATCGCAAAATACCCTCTGGTCGTTTAGCAGCCAAATCCTCCGGGGCTTAAGTGGTTAAGACTCTAATAGTCGAAAATACAATCATTTAAACTACATTTTTTTTTAAAACCTTTGGTGACCAAATACAGAAATTTTGACCAAAAGGGTCTTTTTAGACACTTGGAGAACAAAATAGAGTAATTTTGACCAAAAAAATGTTTTCAGATCACTGGTAGCGAAATGCAATTATCTTGTCTAAAACCAACTTTTTAAGACTAAAAGACAAAAATACAGTCATTTTGGCTAAAAAAAAGTTTTTCAGACCTTGGGTGACCAAACGTAGTTATTTTGACTAAAAAGGGCCTTTTAAACACTTGGAGACCTAAATAGAGTCATTTTGACCAAAAATATTCTTTCAGGCCAATGGTTACCAAGAGTACTTTACCTTGTCTAAAAGTGGTGTTTTAAGACTCTAAAATACAAAAATATAGTCATTTTGGCTAAAAAAGGTTTTCAGACCTTTGGTGAACAAATGCATTTATTTTGACTAAAATAGGGTTTTTAGACACTTGGAGACCTAAATAGAGTCGTTTTGACCCAAACAAATGTTTCAGGCGATTGGTTACCAAATGCAATTATCTTGTCCAAAACCGGCTTTTTAAGACTCTAATAGACGAAAATACAATCATTTTGACTAATTTTTTATTTCAGACCTTTGGTGACCAAATATAGTTATTTTGACTAAAAAGGGCTTTTTAGACACTTGGAGACCAAAATAGAGTCATTTTGACCAAAAAAATGTTTTCAGATCACTGGTTACCAAATGCAATTATCTTGTCCTAAAACCGGCTTTTTAAGACTCTAAAAGACAAAAATACAGTCATTTTGGCTAAAAAAGTTTTTCAGACCTTTGGTGACCAAACGTAGTTATTTTGACTAAAAAGGGCTTTTTGGACACTTGGAGACCTAAATAGAGTCAATTTGACCAAAAATATTTTTTCAGGCCATTGGTTACCAAATGTAGTTTATCTTGTCTAAAAGCAGTGTTTTAAGACTCTAAAAGACAAAAATACAGTCATTTTGGCCAAAAAAGTTTTTCAGACCTTTGGTGACCAAATGCAGTTATTTTGACTAATAAAGGCTTTTTAGACACTTAAAGACCAAAATAGAGTCATTTTGACCCAAACAAATGTTTCAGGCGATTGGTTACCAAATGCAATTATCTTGTCCTAAAACCGGCTTTTTAAGACTCTAAAAGACAAAAATACAGTCATTTTGGCCAAAAAAGTTTTTCAGACCTTTGGTGACCAAATACAGTTATTTTGACTAAAAAAGGCTTTTTAGACACTTGGAGACCAAAATAGAATCACTTTGACCAAAAATATGTTTTCAGATCACTGCATACGAAATGCAATTACCTTTTCTAAAACCGGCTTTTTAAGACTCTAAAAGACAAAAATACAGTCATTTTGGCTAAAAAAAAAAAAGGTTTTCAGACCTTTGGTGAACAAATGCATTTATTTTGACTAAAATAGGCTTTTTAGACACTTGGAGACCAAAAAAGTCATTTTGACCCAAACAAATGTTTCAGGTGATTGGTTACCAAATGCAATTATCTTGTCCAAAACCGGCTTTTTAAGACTCTAATAGACGAAAATACAATAATTTTGACTACATTTTCTTTTTCAGACCTTTGGTGACCAAATACAGTTATTTTGACTAAAAAATGCTTTTTAGACACTTGGAGACCAAAATAGAATCATTTTAACCAAAAAAATGTTTTTAGATCACTCCATACGAAATGCAATTATCTTGTCTAAAACCGGCTTTTTAAGACTCTAAAAGACAAAAATAGTCATTTTGGCTAAATAAAGGTTTTCAAACCTTTGGTGACCAAATGTAGTTATTATGACTAAAAAGGGATTTTAGACACTTGGAGACCTAAATAGAGTCATTTTGACCAAAAACATTCTTTCAGGCCAATGGTTACCAAGAGTACTTTACCTTGTCTAAAAGCGGTGTTTTAAGACTCTAAAATACAAAAATATAGTCATTTGGGCTAAAAAAGGTTTTCAGACCTTTGGTGACCAAATGCATTTATTTTGACTAAAATAGGGTTTTTAGACACTTGGAGACCTAAATAGAGTCGTTTTGACCCAAACAAATGTTTCAGGCGATTGGTTACCAAATGCAATTTTCTTGTCCAAAACCGGCTTTTTAAGACTCTAATAGACGAAAATACAATCATTTTGACTAATTTTTTATTTCAGACCTTTGGTGACCAAATATAGTTATTTTGACTAAAAAGGGCTTTTTAGACACTTGGAGACCAAAATAGAGTCATTTTGACCAAAAAAATGTTTTCAGATCACTGGTTACGAAATGCAATTATCTTGTCTAAAACCGGCTTTTTAAGACTCTAAAAGACAGAAATGCAGTCATTTTGGCTAAAAAAGTTTCTCAGACCTATGGTGACCAAATGCAGTTATTTTGACTAATAAAGGCTTTTTAGACACTTAAAGACCAAAATAGAGTCATTTTGACCCAAACAAATGTTTCAGGCGATTGGTTACCAAATGCAATTTTCTTGTCCAAAACCGGCTTTTTAAGACTCTAATAGACGAAAATACAATCATTTTGACTAATTTTTTATTTCAGACCTTTGGTGACCAAATATAGTTATTTTGACTAAAAAGGGCTTTTTAGACACTTGGAGACCAAAATAGAGTCATTTTGACCAAAAAAATGTTTTCAGATCACTGGTTACGAAATGCAATTATCTTGTCTAAAACCGGCTTTTTAAGACTCTAAAAGACAAAAATACAGTCATTTTGGCCAAAAAAGTTTTTCAGACCTTTGGTGACCAAATACAATAATTTTGACTAAAAAAGGCTTTTTAGACACTTGGAGACCAAAATAGAATCATTTTGACCAAAAAAATGTTTTCAGATCACTGCATACGAAATGCAATTATCTTGTTTTTAAGGCTCTAAAAGACAAAAATAGTCATTTTGGCTAAAAAAAAAAAAAAAGGTTTTCAGACCTTTGGTGAACAAATGCATTTATTTTGACTAAAATAGGCTTTTTAGACACTTGGAGACCTAAATAGTCATTTTGACCCAAACAAATGTTTCAGGCGATTGGTTACCAAATGCAATTATCTTGTCCTAAAACCGGCTTTTTAAGACTCTAATAGACGAAAATACAATAATTTTGACTACATTTTCTTTTTCAGACCTTTGGTGACCAAATACAGTTATTTTGACTAAAAGGGGCTTTTTAGACACTTGGAGACAAAAATAGAGTCATTTTGAACAAAAAAATGTTTTCAGATCACTGGTAACGAAATGCAATTATCTTGTCTTAAACTGGCTTTTTAAGACTCTAAAAAACAAAAATACAGTCATTTTGGCTAAAAAAGTTTTTCCAGACCTTTGGTGACCAAATGCAGTTATTTTGACTAAAAAATGCTTTTTAGACACTTGCAGACCAAAATAGAGTCATTTACCCAAACAAATGTTTTAGGCGATTGGTTACCAAATGCAATTATCTTGTCCAAAACCGGCTTTTTAAGACTCGAATAGACGAAAATACAGTCATTTTGACTAAATTTTTATTTCAGACCTTTGGTGACCAAATGCAATTATTTTGACTAAAAAGGGATTTTTAGACACTTGGAGACCAAAATAGAGACATTTTGACCAAAAAGATGTTTTCAGATCACTGGTTACGAAATGCAATTATCTTGTCTTAAACCGGCTTTTTAAGACTCTAATAGTCGAAAATACAATCATTTAAACTACATTTTTTTTCAGACCTTTGGTGACCAAACGTAGTTATTTTAACTAAAAAGGGCTTTTTGGACACTTGGAGACCTAAATAGAGTCATGTTGACCAAAAACATTTTTTCAGGCCATTGGTTACCAAATGTAGTTTATCTTGTCTAAAAGCAGTGTTTTAAGACTCTAAAAGACAAAAATACAGTCATTTTGGCTAAAAAAGTTTTACAAGACCTTTGGTGACCAAATGCAGTTATTTTGACTAAAAAAGGCTTTTTAGACATTTGGAGACCAAAATAGAATCATTTTGACCAAAAAAATGTTTTCAGATCACTGCATACGAAATGCAATTATCTTGTCCAAAACCGGCTTTTTAAGACTCTAATAGACGAAAATACAATCATTTTGACTAAAAAAAATTTTCAGACCTTCGGTGACCAAATGCAGTTATTTTGACTAAAAAGGGATTTTTAGACACTTGGAGACCTAAATAGAGTAATTTTGACCAACAACATTTTTTCAGGCCATTGGTTACCAAATGCAATTATCTTGTCCAAAACCGGCTTTTTAAGACTCTAATAGACGAAAATACAATCATTTTGACTAAATTTTTTTTCAGACCTTCGGTGACCAAATGCAGTTATTTTGAATAAAAAGGGATTTTTAGACACATGGAGACCAAAATAGAGTCATTTTGACCAAAAAAATGTTTTCAGATCAGTGGTAACGAAATGCAATTATATTGTCTAAAACCGGCTTTTTAAGACTAAAAGACAAAAATACATTCATTTTGGCTAAAAAGGTTTTTCAGACCTTTGGTGACCAAATGCAGTTATTTTGACTAAAATAGGGTTTTTAGACACTTGAAGACCTAAATAGAGTCGTTTTCACCCAAACAAATGTTTCAGGCGATTGGTTACCAAATGCAATTATCTTGTCAAAAACCGGCTTTTTAAGACTCTAATAGTCGAAAATACAATCATTTAAACTACATTTTTTTTAAAACCTTTGGTGACCAAATACAGAAATTTTGACCAAAAAAATGTTTTCAGATCACTGGTTACCAAATGCAATTATCTTGTCCTAAAACCGGCTTTTTAAGACTCTAAAAGACAAAAATACAGTCATTTTGGCTAAAAAAGTTTTTCAGACCTTTGGTGACCAAACGTAGTTATTTTGACTAAAAAGGGCTTTTTAGACACTTGGAGACCAAAATAGAATCATTTTGACCAAAAAAATGTTTCAGGGGATTGGTTACCAAATGCAATTATCTTGTCCAAAACCGGCTTTTTAAGACTCTGATAGACGAAAATACAATCATTTTGACTACATTTTTTTTTCAGACCTTTGGTGACCAAATACAGTTATTTTGACTAAAAGGGGCTTTTTAGACACATGGAGACTAAAATAGAGTCATTTTGACCAAAAAAATGTTTTCAGATCACTGGTAACGAAATGCAATCATCTTGTCTTACACCGGCTTTTTAATTCTCTAAAAGACAAAAATACAGTAATTTTGGCTAAAAAAGTTTTTCAGACCTTTGGTGACCAAACGTAGTTATTTTGACTAAAAGGGGCTTTTTGGACACTTGGAGACCTAAATAGAGTAATTTTGACCAAAAACATTTTTTCAGGCCATTGGTTACCAAATGTAGTTTATCTTGTCTAAAAGCAGTGTTTTAAGACTCTAAAAGACAAAAATACAGTCATTTTGGCTAAAAAAGTTTTTCAGACCTTTGGTGATCAAATGCAGTTATTTTGACTAAAAAATGCTTTTTAGACACTTGGAGACCAAAATAGAATCATTTTAACCAAAAAAATGTTTTCAGATCACTCCATACGAAATGCAATTATCTTGTCTAAAACCGGCTTTTTAAGACTCTAAAAGACAAAAATAGTCATTTTGGCTAAATAAAGGTTTTCAAACCTTTGGTGACCAAATGTAGTTATTATGACTAAAAAGGGATTTTAGACACTTGGAGACCTAAATAGAGTCATTTTGACCAAAAACATTCTTTCAGGCCAATGGTTACCAAGAGTACTTTACCTTGTCTAAAAGCGGTGTTTTAAGACTCTAAAATACAAAAATATAGTCATTTGGGCTAAAAAAGGTTTTCAGACCTTTGGTGACCAAATGCATTTATTTTGACTAAAATAGGGTTTTTAGACACTTGGAGACCTAAATAGAGTCGTTTTGACCCAAACAAATGTTTCAGGCGATTGGTTACCAAATGCAATTTTCTTGTCCAAAACCGGCTTTTTAAGACTCTAATAGACGAAAATACAATCATTTTGACTAATTTTTTATTTCAGACCTTTGGTGACCAAATATAGTTATTTTGACTAAAAAGGGCTTTTTAGACACTTGGAGACCAAAATAGAGTCATTTTGACCAAAAAAATGTTTTCAGATCACTGGTTACGAAATGCAATTATCTTGTCTAAAACCGGCTTTTTAAGACTCTAAAAGACAGAAATGCAGTCATTTTGGCTAAAAAAGTTTCTCAGACCTATGGTGACCAAATGCAGTTATTTTGACTAATAAAGGCTTTTTAGACACTTAAAGACCAAAATAGAGTCATTTTGACCCAAACAAATGTTTCAGGCGATTGGTTACCAAATGCAATTTTCTTGTCCAAAACCGGCTTTTTAAGACTCTAATAGACGAAAATACAATCATTTTGACTAATTTTTTATTTCAGACCTTTGGTGACCAAATATAGTTATTTTGACTAAAAAGGGCTTTTTAGACACTTGGAGACCAAAATAGAGTCATTTTGACCAAAAAAATGTTTTCAGATCACTGGTTACGAAATGCAATTATCTTGTCTAAAACCGGCTTTTTAAGACTCTAAAAGACAAAAATACAGTCATTTTGGCCAAAAAAGTTTTTCAGACCTTTGGTGACCAAATACAATAATTTTGACTAAAAAAGGCTTTTTAGACACTTGGAGACCAAAATAGAATCATTTTGACCAAAAAAATGTTTTCAGATCACTGCATACGAAATGCAATTATCTTGTTTTTAAGGCTCTAAAAGACAAAAATAGTCATTTTGGCTAAAAAAAAAAAGGTTTTCAGACCTTTGGTGAACAAATGCATTTATTTTGACTAAAATAGGCTTTTTAGACACTTGGAGACCTAAATAGTCATTTTGACCCAAACAAATGTTTCAGGCGATTGGTTACCAAATGCAATTATCTTGTCCTAAAACCGGCTTTTTAAGACTCTAATAGACGAAAATACAATAATTTTGACTACATTTTCTTTTTCAGACCTTTGGTGACCAAATACAGTTATTTTGACTAAAAGGGGCTTTTTAGACACTTGGAGACAAAAATAGAGTCATTTTGAACAAAAAAATGTTTTCAGATCACTGGTAACGAAATGCAATTATCTTGTCTTAAACTGGCTTTTTAAGACTCTAAAAAACAAAAATACAGTCATTTTGGCTAAAAAAGTTTTTCCAGACCTTTGGTGACCAAATGCAGTTATTTTGACTAAAAAATGCTTTTTAGACACTTGCAGACCAAAATAGAGTCATTTACCCAAACAAATGTTTTAGGCGATTGGTTACCAAATGCAATTATCTTGTCCAAAACCGGCTTTTTAAGACTCGAATAGACGAAAATACAGTCATTTTGACTAAATTTTTATTTCAGACCTTTGGTGACCAAATGCAATTATTTTGACTAAAAAGGGATTTTTAGACACTTGGAGACCAAAATAGAGACATTTTGACCAAAAAGATGTTTTCAGATCACTGGTTACGAAATGCAATTATCTTGTCTTAAACCGGCTTTTTAAGACTCTAATAGTCGAAAATACAATCATTTAAACTACATTTTTTTTCAGACCTTTGGTGACCAAACGTAGTTATTTTAACTAAAAAGGGCTTTTTGGACACTTGGAGACCTAAATAGAGTCATGTTGACCAAAAACATTTTTTCAGGCCATTGGTTACCAAATGTAGTTTATCTTGTCTAAAAGCAGTGTTTTAAGACTCTAAAAGACAAAAATACAGTCATTTTGGCTAAAAAAGTTTTACAAGACCTTTGGTGACCAAATGCAGTTATTTTGACTAAAAAAGGCTTTTTAGACATTTGGAGACCAAAATAGAATCATTTTGACCAAAAAAATGTTTTCAGATCACTGCATACGAAATGCAATTATCTTGTCCAAAACCGGCTTTTTAAGACTCTAATAGACGAAAATACAATCATTTTGACTAAAAAAAATTTTCAGACCTTCGGTGACCAAATGCAGTTATTTTGACTAAAAAGGGATTTTTAGACACTTGGAGACCTAAATAGAGTAATTTTGACCAACAACATTTTTTCAGGCCATTGGTTACCAAATGCAATTATCTTGTCCAAAACCGGCTTTTTAAGACTCTAATAGACGAAAATACAATCATTTTGACTAAATTTTTTTTCAGACCTTCGGTGACCAAATGCAGTTATTTTGAATAAAAAGGGATTTTTAGACACATGGAGACCAAAATAGAGTCATTTTGACCAAAAAAATGTTTTCAGATCAGTGGTAACGAAATGCAATTATATTGTCTAAAACCGGCTTTTTAAGACTAAAAGACAAAAATACATTCATTTTGGCTAAAAAGGTTTTTCAGACCTTTGGTGACCAAATGCAGTTATTTTGACTAAAATAGGGTTTTTAGACACTTGAAGACCTAAATAGAGTCGTTTTCACCCAAACAAATGTTTCAGGCGATTGGTTACCAAATGCAATTATCTTGTCAAAAACCGGCTTTTTAAGACTCTAATAGTCGAAAATACAATCATTTAAACTACATTTTTTTTAAAACCTTTGGTGACCAAATACAGAAATTTTGACCAAAAAAATGTTTTCAGATCACTGGTTACCAAATGCAATTATCTTGTCCTAAAACCGGCTTTTTAAGACTCTAAAAGACAAAAATACAGTCATTTTGGCTAAAAAAGTTTTTCAGACCTTTGGTGACCAAACGTAGTTATTTTGACTAAAAAGGGCTTTTTAGACACTTGGAGACCAAAATAGAATCATTTTGACCAAAAAAATGTTTCAGGGGATTGGTTACCAAATGCAATTATCTTGTCCAAAACCGGCTTTTTAAGACTCTGATAGACGAAAATACAATCATTTTGACTACATTTTTTTTTCAGACCTTTGGTGACCAAATACAGTTATTTTGACTAAAAGGGGCTTTTTAGACACATGGAGACTAAAATAGAGTCATTTTGACCAAAAAAATGTTTTCAGATCACTGGTAACGAAATGCAATCATCTTGTCTTACACCGGCTTTTTAATTCTCTAAAAGACAAAAATACAGTAATTTTGGCTAAAAAAGTTTTTCAGACCTTTGGTGACCAAACGTAGTTATTTTGACTAAAAGGGGCTTTTTGGACACTTGGAGACCTAAATAGAGTAATTTTGACCAAAAACATTTTTTCAGGCCATTGGTTACCAAATGTAGTTTATCTTGTCTAAAAGCAGTGTTTTAAGACTCTAAAAGACAAAAATACAGTCATTTTGGCTAAAAAAGTTTTTCAGACCTTTGGTGATCAAATGCAGTTATTTTGACTAAAAAATGCTTTTTAGACACTTGGAGACCAAAATAGAATCATTTTAACCAAAAAAATGTTTTCAGATCACTCCATACGAAATGCAATTATCTTGTCTAAAACCGGCTTTTTAAGACTCTAAAAGACAAAAATAGTCATTTTGGCTAAATAAAGGTTTTCAGACCTTTGGTGACAAAATGCATTTATTTTGACTAAAAAAGGCTTTTTAGACACTTGGAGACCAAAATAGAGTCATTTTGACCAAAAACATTCTTTCAGGCCAATGGTTACCAAGAGTACTTTACCTTGTCTAAAAGCGGTGTTTTAAGACTCTAAAATACAAAAATATAGTCATTTGGGCTAAAAAAGGTTTTCAGACCTTTGGTGACCAAATGCATTTATTTTGACTAAAATAGGGTTTTTAGACACTTGGAGACCTAAATAGATTCGTTTTTGACCCAAACAAATGTTTCAGGCGATTGGTTACCAAATGCAATTTTCTTGTCCAAAACCGGCTTTTTAAGACTCTAATAGACGAAAATACAATCATTTTGACTAATTTTTTATTTCAGACCTTTGGTGACCAAATATAGTTATTTTGACTAAAAAGGGCTTTTTAGACACTTGGAGACCAAAATAGAGTCATTTTGACCAAAAAAATGTTTTCAGATCACTGGTTACGAAATGCAATTATCTTGTCTAAAACCGGCTTTTTAAGACTCTAAAAGACAGAAATGCAGTCATTTTGGCTAAAAAAGTTTCTCAGACCTATGGTGACCAAATGCAGTTATTTTGACTAATAAAGGCTTTTTAGACACTTAAAGACCAAAATAGAGTCATTTTGACCCAAACAAATGTTTCAGGCGATTGGTTACCAAATGCAATTATCTTGTTTTAAAACCGGCTTTTTAAGACTCTAAAAGACAAAAATACAGTCATTTTGGCCAAAAAAGTTTTTCAGACCTTTGGTGACCAAATACAGTAATTTTGACTAAAAAAGGCTTTTTAGACACTTGGAGACCAAAATAGAATCATTTTGACCAAAAAAAATGTTTTCAGATCACTGCATACGAAATGCAATTATCTTGTTTTTAAGACTCTAAAAGACAAAAATAGTCATTTTGGCTAAAAAAAAAAAAAAAGGTTTTCAGACCTTTGGTGAACAAATGCATTTATTTTGACTAAAATAGGCTTTTTAGACACTTGGAGACCTAAATAGTCATTTTGACCCAAACAAATGTTTCAGGTGATTGGTTACCAAATGCAATTATCTTGTCCAAAACCGGCTTTTTAAGACTCTAATAGACGAAAATACAATAATTTTGACTACATTTTCTTTTTCAGACCTTTGGTGACCAAATACAGTTATTTTGACTAAAAGGGGCTTTTTAGACACTTGGAGACAAAAATAGAGTCATTTTGAACAAAAAAATGTTTTCAGATCACTGGTAACGAAATGCAATTATCTTGTCTTAAACTGGCTTTTTAAGACTCTAAAAAACAAAAATACAGTCATTTTGGCTAAAAAAGTTTTTCCAGACCTTTGGTGACCAAATGCAGTTATTTTGACTAAAAAATGCTTTTTAGACACTTGCAGACCAAAATAGAGTCATTTACCCAAACAAATGTTTTAGGCGATTGGTTACCAAATGCAATTATCTTGTCCAAAACCGGCTTTTTAAGACTCTAATAGACGAAAATACAATCATTTTGACTAATTTTTTATTTCAGACCTTTGGTGACCAAATATAGTTATTTTGACTAAAAAGGGCTTTTTAGACACTTGGAGACCAAAATAGAGTCATTTTGACCAAAAAAATGTTTTCAGATCACTGGTTACGAAATGCAATTATCTTGTCTAAAACCGGCTTTTTAAGACTCTAAAAGACAGAAATGCAGTCATTTTGGCTAAAAAAGTTTCTCAGACCTATGGTGACCAAATGCAGTTATTTTGACTAATAAAGGCTTTTTAGACACTTAAAGACCAAAATAGAGTCATTTTGACCCAAACAAATGTTTCAGGCGATTGGTTACCAAATGCAATTATCTTGTCCTAAAACCGGCTTTTTAAGACTCTAAAAGACAAAAATACAGTCATTTTGGCCAAAAAAGTTTTTCAGACCTTTGGTGACCAAATACAGTAATTTTGACTAAAAAAGGCTTTTTAGACACTTGGAGACCAAAATAGAATCATTTTGACCAAAAAAAATGTTTTCAGATCACTGCATACGAAATGCAATTATCTTGTTTTTAAGACTCTAAAAGACAAAAATAGTCATTTTGGCTAAAAAAAAAAAAAAAAAGGTTTTCAGACCTTTGGTGAACAAATGCATTTATTTTGACTAAAATAGGCTTTTTAGACACTTGGAGACCTAAATAGTCATTTTGACCCAAACAAATGTTTCAGGTGATTGGTTACCAAATGCAATTATCTTGTCCAAAACCGGCTTTTTAAGAACCAAATGCAATTATCTTGTCCTAAAACCGGCTTTTTAAGACTCTAAAAGACAAAAATAGTCATTTTGGCTAAATAAAGGTTTTCAGACCTTTGGTGACAAAATGCAGTTATTTTGACTAAAAAAGGGTTTTTAGACACTTGGAGACCAAAAGAGAGTCATTTTGACCAAAAACATTCTTTCAGGCCATTGGTTACCAAGAGTACTTTACCTTGTCTAAAAGCGGTGTTTTAAGACTCTAATAGACGAAAATACAATAATTTTGACTACATTTTCTTTTTCAGACCTTTGGTGACCAAATACAGTTATTTTGACTAAAAGGGGCTTTTTAGACACTTGGAGACAAAAATACAGTCATTTTGAACAAAAAAATGTTTTCAGATCACTGGTAACGAAATGCAACATCTTGTCTAAAACTGGCTTTTTAAGACTCTAAAAGACAAAAATACAGTCATTTTGGCTAAAAAAAAGTTTTTCAAACCTTTGGTGACCAAATACAGTTATATTGACTAAAAAAGGCTTTTTAGACACTTGGAGACCAAAATAGAATCATTTTGACCAAAAACATTCTTTCAGGCCATTGGTTACCAAGAGTACTTTACCTTGTCTAAAACCGGCTTTTTAAGACTCTAAAAGACAGAAATGCAGTCATTTTGGCTAAAAAAGCTTCTCAGACCTATGGTGACCAAATGCAGTTATTTTGACTAATAAAGACTTTTAAGACACTTAAAGACCAAAATAGAGTCATTTTGACCCAAACACAAATGTTTCAGGCGATTGGTTACCAAATGCAATTATCTTGTCCTAAAACCGGCTTTTTAAGACTCTAAAAGACAAAAATACAGTCATTTTGGCCAAAAAAGTTTTTCAGACCTTTGGTGACCAAATACAGTTATTTTGACTAAAAAAGGCTTTTTAGACACTTGGAGACCAAAATAGAATCATTTTGACCAAAAAAATGTTTTCAGATCACTGCATACGAATGGAATTATCTTGTCTAAAACCGGCTTTTTAAGACTCTAATAGACGAAAATACAATCATTTTGACTACATTTTCAGACTTTTGGTGACCAAATACAGTTATTTTGACTAAAAGGGGCTTTTTACACACTTGGAGACCAAAATAGTCATTTTGACTAAAAAAAATGTTTTCAGATCACTGGTAACGAAATGCAACATCTTGTCTAAAGCTGGCTTTTTAAGACTCTAAAAGACAAAAATACAGTCATTTTGGCTAAAAAAAGCTTTTCAAACCTTTGGTTACCAAACGTAGTTATTTTGACTAAAAAGGGCTTTTTGGACACTTGGAGACCTAAATAGAGTAAATTTGACCAAAAACATTTTTTCAGGCCATTGGTTACCAAATGTAGTTTATCTTGTCTAAAAGCAGTGTTTTAAGACTCTAAAAGACAAAAATACAGTCATTTTGGCTAAAAAAAGTTTTTCAGACCTTTGGTGATCAAATGCAGTTATTTTAAGTAAAAAATGCTTTTTAGACATTTGGAGACCAAAATAGAATCATTTTAACCAAAAAAATGTTTTCAGATCACTGCATACGAAATGCAATTATCTTGTCTAAAACCGGCTTTTTAAGACTCTAAAAGACAAAAATAGTCATTTTGGCTAAATAAAGGTTTTCATACCTTTGGTGACAAAATGCAGTTATTTTGACTAAAAAAGGGTTTTTAGACACTTGGAGACCAAAATAGAGTCATTTTGACCCAAACAAATGTTTCAGGCGATTGGTTACCAAATGCAATTATCTTGTCTAAAACCGGCTTTTTAAGACTCTAAAAGACAGAAATGCAGTAATTTTGGCTAAAAATGTTTTTCAGACCTTTGGTGACCAAATGCAGTTATTTTGACTAAAATAGGGTTTTTAGACACTTGAAGACCTAAATAGAGTCGTTTTGAGCCAAACAAATGTTTCAGGCGATTGGTTACCAAATGCAATTATCTTGTCAAAAACCGGCTTTTTAAGACTCGAATAGTCGAAAATGCAATCATTTAAACTACATTTTTTTTTTTAAAACCTTTGCTGACCAAATACAGATATTTTGACCAAAAGGGTCTTTTTAGACACTTGGAGACCAAAATAGAGTCATTTTGATCAAAAAAATGTTTTCAGATCACTGGTAACGAAATGCAATTATCTTGTCTAAAACCAGCTTTTTAAGACTAAAAGACAAAAATACAGTCATTTTGGTTAAAAAAAAAGTTTTTCAGACCTTGTGTGACCAAACGTAGTTATTTTGACTAAAATGGCTTTTTAGACACTTAGAGACCTAAATAGAGTCATTTTTACCAAAAACATTTTTTCAGGCCATTGGTTACCAAATGTCTTTTATCTTGTCTAAAAGCATTGTTTTAAGACTCTAAAAGACAAAAATACAGTCATTTTGGCTAAAAAAGTTTTTCAGACCTTTGGTGATCAAATGCATTTATTTTGACTAAAATAGGCTTTTTATACACCTGGAGACCAAAATAGTCATTTTGACCCAAACAAATGTTTCAGGCGATTGGTTACCAAATGCAATTATCTTGTCCTAAAACCGGCTTTTTAAGACTCTAAAAGACAAAAATACAGTCATTTTGGCCAAAAAAGTTTTTCAGACCTTTGGTGACCAAATACAGTTATTTTGACTAAAAAATGCTTTTTAGACACTTGGAGACCAAAATAGAATCATTTTGACCAAAAAAATGTTTTCAGATCACTGCATACGAATGGAATTATCTTGTCTAAAACCGGCTTTTTAAGACTCGAATAGACGAAAATACAATCATTTTGACTACATTTTCAGACCTTTGGTGACCAAATACAGTTATTTTGACTAAAAGGGGCTTTTTACACACTTGGAGACCAAAATAGTCATTTTGACTAAAAAAATGTTTTCAGATCACTGGTAACGAAATGCAACATCTTGTCAAAAACTGGCTTTTTAAGACTCTAAAAGACAAAAATACAGTCATTTTGGCTAAAAAAAGCTTTTCAAACCTTTGATGACCAAACGTAGTTATTTTGACTAAATAGGGCTTTTTGGACACTTGGAGACCTAAATAGAGTTATTTTGACCAAAAACATTTTTTCAGGCCATTGGTTACCAAATGTAGTTTATCTTGTCTAAAAGCAGTGTTTTAAGACTCTAAAAGACAAAAATACAGTCATTTTGGCTAAAAAAGTTTTTCAGACCTTTGGTGACCAAATGCAGTTATTTTGACTAATAAAGACTTTTTAGACACTTAAAGACCAAAATAGAGTCATTTTGACCCAAACAAATGTTTCAGGCGATTGGTTACCAAATGCAATTATCTTGTCCTAAAACCGGCTTTTTAAGACTCTAAAAGACAAAAATACAGTCATTTTGGCCAAAAAAGTTTTTCAGACCTTTGGTGACCAAATACAGTTATTTTGACTAAAAAAGGCTTTTTAGACACTTGGAGACCAAAATAGAATCATTTTGACCAAAAAAATGTTTTCAGATCACTGCATACGAATGGAATTATCTTGTCTAAAACCGGCTTTTTAAGACTCTAATAGACGAAAATACAATCATTTTGACTACATTTTCAGACCTTTGGTGACCAAATACAGTTATTTTGACTAAAAGGGGCTTTTTACACACTTGGAGACCAAAATAGTCATTTTGACTAAAAAAAATGTTTTCAGATCACTGGTAACGAAATGCAACATCTTGTCTAAAACTGGCTTTTTAAGACTCTAAAAGACAAAAATACAGTCATTTTGGCTAAAAAAAGTTTTTCAAACCTTTGGTGACCAAATACAGTTATATTGACTAAAAAAGGCTTTTTAGACACTTGGAGACCAAAATAGAATCATTTTGACCAAAAACATTCTTTCAGGCCATTGGTTACCAAGAGTACTTTACCTTGTCTAAAACCGGCTTTTTAAGACTCTAAAAGACAGAAATGCAGTCATTTTGGCTAAAAAAGCTTCTCAGACCTATGGTGACCAAATGCAGTTATTTTGACTAATAAAGACTTTTAAGACACTTAAAGACCAAAATAGAGTCATTTTGACCCAAACACAAATGTTTCAGGCGATTGGTTACCAAATGCAATTATCTTGTCCTAAAACCGGCTTTTTAAGACTCTAAAAGACAAAAATACAGTCATTTTGGCCAAAAAAGTTTTTCAGACCTTTGGTGACCAAATACAGTTATTTTGACTAAAAAAGGCTTTTTAGACACTTGGAGACCAAAATAGAATCATTTTGACCAAAAAAATGTTTTCAGATCACTGCATACGAATGGAATTATCTTGTCTAAAACCGGCTTTTTAAGACTCTAATAGACGAAAATACAATCATTTTGACTACATTTTCAGACCTTTGGTGACCAAATACAGTTATTTTGACTAAAAGGGGCTTTTTACACACTTGGAGACCAAAATAGTCATTTTGACTAAAAAAAATGTTTTCAGATCACTGGTAACGAAATGCAACATCTTGTCTAAAGCTGGCTTTTTAAGACTCTAAAAGACAAAAATACAGTCATTTTGGCTAAAAAAAGCTTTTCAAACCTTTGGTGACCAAACGTAGTTATTTTGACTAAAAAGGGCTTTTTGGACACTTGGAGACCTAAATAGAGTAAATTTGACCAAAAACATTTTTTCAGGCCATTGGTTACCAAATGTAGTTTATCTTGTCTAAAAGCAGTGTTTTAAGACTCTAAAAGACAAAAATACAGTCATTTTGGCTAAAAAAGTTTTTCAGACCTTTGGTGACCAAACGTAGTTATTTTGACTAAAAAGGGCTTTTTGGACACTTGGAGACCTAAATAGAGTCATTTTGACCAAAAACATTTTTTCAGGCCATTGGTTACCAAATGTAGTTTATCTTGTCTAAAAGCAGTGTTTTAAGACTCTAAAAGACAAAAATACAGTCATTTTGGCTAAAAAAGTTATACAAGACCTTTGGTGACCAAATGCAGTTATTTTGACTAAAAAGGGCTTTTTAGACATTTGGAGACCAAAATAGAATCATTTTGACCAAAAAAATGTTTTCAGATCACTGCATACGAAATGCAATTATCTTGTCCAAAACCGGCTTTTTAAGACTCTAATAGACGAAAATACAATCATTTTGACTAAAAAAATTTTTCAGACCTTCGGTGACCAAATGCAAATATTTTGACTAAAAAGGGATTTTTAGACACTTGGAGACCTAAATAGAGTAATTTTGACCAACAACATTTTTTCAGGCCATTGGTTACCAAATGTAGTTTATCTTGTCTAAAAGCAGTGTTTTAAGACTCTGAAAGACAAAAATACAGTCATTTTGGCTAAAAAAGTTTTTCAGACCTTTGGTGATCAAATGCAGTTATTTTGACTAAAAAATGCTTTTTAGACACTTGGAGACCAAAATAGAATCATTTTAACCAAAAAAATGTTTTCAGATCACTGCATACGAAATGCAATTATCTTGTCTAAAACCGGCTTTTTAAGACTCTAAAAGACAGAAATGCAGTCATTTTGGCTAAAAAGGTTTTTCAGACCTTTGGTGACCAAATGCAGTTATTTTGACTAAAATAGGGTTTTTAGACACTTGAAGACCTAAATAGAGTCGTTTTGAGCCAAACAAATGTTTCAGGCGATTGGTTACCAAATGCAATTATCTTGTCAAAAACCGGCTTTTTAAGACTCGAATAGTCGAAAATACAATCATTTAAACTACATTTTTTTTAAAAACGTTGCTGACCAAATACAGATATTTTGACCAAAAGGGTCTTTTTAGACACTTGGAGACCAAAATAGAGTCATTTTGATCAAAAAAATGTTTTCAGATCACTGGTAACGAAATGCAATTATCTTGTCTAAAACAAGCTTTTTAAGACTAAAAGACAAAAATACAGTCATTTTGGTTAAAAAAAAAGTTTTTCAGACCTTGTGTGACCAAACGTAGTTATTTTGACTAAAATGGCTTTTTAGACACTTGGAGACCTAAATAGAGTCATTTTTACCAAAAACATTTTTTTCAGGCCATTGGTTACCAAATGTCGTTTATCTTGTCTAAAAGCAGTGTTTTAAGACTCTAAAAGACAAAAATAGTCATTTTGGCTAAATAAACGTTTTCAGACCTTTGGTGACAAAATGCATTTATTTTGACTAAAAAAGGCCTTTTAGACACTTGGAGACCAAAATAGAGTCATTTTGATCAAAAACATTCTTTCAGGCCATTGGTTACCAAGAGTACTTTACCTTGTCTAAAACCGGCTTTTTAAGACTCTAAAAGACAGAAATGCATTCATTTTGGCTAAAAAAGTTTCTCAGACCTATGGTGACCAAATGCAGTTATTTTGACTAATAAAGACTTTTTAGACACTTAAAGACCAAAATAGAGTCATTTTGACCCAAACAAATGTTTCAGGCGATTGGTTACCAAATGCAATTATCTTGTCCTAAAACCGGCTTTTTAAGACTCTAAAAGACAAAAATACAGTCATTTTGGCCAAAAAAGTTTTTCAGACCTTTGGTGACCAAATACAGTTATTTTGACTTAAAAAGGCTTTTTAGACACTTGGAGACCAAAATAGAATCATTTTGACCAAAAAAATGTTTTCAGATCACTGCATACGAATGGAATTATCTTGTCTAAAACCGGCTTTTTAAGACTCTAATAGACGAAAATACAATAATTTTGACTACATTTTCAGACCTTTGGTGACCAAATACAGTTATTTTGACTAAAAGGGGCTTTTTACACACTTGGAGACCAAAATAGTCATTTTGACTAAAAAAATGTTTTCAGATCACTGGTAACGAAATGCAACATCTTGTCTAAAGCTGGCTTTTTAAGACTCTAAAAGACAAAAATATAGTCATTTTGGCTAAAAAAAAGCTTTTCAAACCTTTGGTGACCAAACGTAGTTATTTTGACTAAAAATGGCTTTTTGGACTCTTGGAGACCTAAATAGAGTAATTTTGACCAAAAACATTTTTTCAGGCCATTGGTTACCAAATGTAGTTTATCTTGTCTAAAAGCAGTGTTTTAAGACTCTAAAAGACAAAAATACAGTCATTTTGGCTAAAAAAGTTTTTCAGACCTTTGGTGACCAAATGCAGTTATTTTGACTAATAAAGACTTTTTAGACACTTAAAGACCAAAATAGAGTCATTTTGACCCAAACAAATGTTTCAGGCGATTGGTTACCAAATGCATTTATCTTGTCCTAAAACCGGCTTTTTAAGACTCTAAAAGACAAAAATAGTCATTTTGGCTAAATAAAGGTTTTCAGACCTTTGGTGACAAAATGCAGTTATTTTGACTAAAAAAGGGTTTTTAGACACTTGGAGACCAAAAGAGAGTCATTTTGACCAAAAACATTCTTTCAGGCCATTGGTTACCAAGAGTACTTTACCTTGTCTAAAAGCGGTGTTTTAAGACTCTAATAGACGAAAATACAATAATTTTGACTACATTTTCTTTTTCAGACCTTTGGTGACCAAATACAGTTATTTTGACTAAAAGGGGCTTTTTAGACACTTGGAGACAAAAATACAGTCATTTTGAACAAAAAAATGTTTTCAGATCACTGGTAACGAAATGCAACATCTTGTCTAAAACTGGCTTTTTAAGACTCTAAAAGACAAAAATACAGTCATTTTGGCTAAAAAAAAGATTTTCAAACCTTTGGTGACCAAACGTAGTTATTTTGACTAAAAAGGGCTTTTTAGATACTTGGAGACCTAAATAGAGTCATTTTGACCAAAAACATTTTTTCAAGCCATTGGTTACCAAGAGTACTTTACCTTGTCTAAAAGCGGTGTTTTAAGACTCTAAAATTTAGATCACTGCATACGAAATGCAATTATCTTGTCTAAAACCGGCTTTTTACGATTCTAAAAGACAAAAAATACAGTCATTTTGGCTAAAAAAAGGTTTTCAGACCTTTGGTGAACAAATGCATTTATTTTGACTAAAATAGGCTTTTTATACACTTGGAGACCAAAATAGTCATTTTGACCCAAACAAATGTTTCAGGCGATTGATTACCAAATGCAATTATCTTGTCCTAAAACCGGCTTTTTAAGACTCTAAAAGACAAAAATACAGTCATTTTGGCCAAAAAAGTTTTTCAGACCTTTGGTGACCAAATACAGTTATTTTGACTAAAAAATGCTTTTTAGACACTTGGAGACCAAAATAGAATCATTTTGACCAAAAAAATGTTTTCAGATCACTGCATACGAATGGAATTATCTTGTCTAAAACCGGCTTTTTAAGACTCTAATAGACGAAAATACAATCATTTTGACTACATTTTCAGACCTTTGGTGACCAAATACAGTTATTTTGACTAAAAGGGGCTTTTTACACACTTGGAGACCAAAATAGTCATTTTGACTAAAAAAATGTTTTCAGATCACTGGTAACGAAATGCAACATCTTGTCTAAAGCTGGCTTTTTAAGACTCTAAAAGACAAAAATACAGTCATTTTGGCTAAAAAAAAAGCTTTTCAAACCTTTGGTGACCAAACGTAGTTATTTTGACTAAAAAGGGCTTTTTGGACACTTGGAGACCTAAATAGAGTAATTTTGACCAAAAACATTTTTTCAGGCCATTGGTTACCAAATGTAGTTTATCTTGTCTAAAAGCAGTGTTTTAAGACTCTAAAAGACAAAAATACAGTCATTTTGGCTAAAAAAGTTTTTCAGACCTTTGGTGACCAAATGCATTTATTTTGACTAATAAAGACTTTTTAGACACTTAAAGACCAAAATAGAGTCATTTTGACCCAAACAAATGTTTCAGGCGATTGGTTACCAAATGCAATTATCTTGTCCTAAAACCGGCTTTTTAAGACTCTAAAAGACAAAAATAGTCATTTTGGCTAAATAAAGGTTTTCAGACCTTTGGTGACAAAATGCAGTTATTTTGACTAAAAAAGGGTTTTTAGACACTTGGAGACCAAAAGAGAGTCATTTTGACCAAAAACATTCTTTCAGGCCATTGGTTACCAAGAGTACTTTACCTTGTCTAAAAGCGGTGTTTTAAGACTCTAATAGACGAAAATACAATAATTTTGACTACATTTTCTTTTTCAGACCTTTGGTGACCAAATACAGTTATTTTGACTAAAAGGGGCTTTTTAGACACTTGGAGACAAAAATACAGTCATTTTGAACAAAAAAATGTTTTCAGATCACTGGTAACGAAATGCAACATCTTGTCTAAAACTGGCTTTTTAAGACTCTAAAAGACAAAAATACAGTCATTTTGGCTAAAAAAAAGTTTTTCAAACCTTTGGTGACCAAATACAGTTATATTGACTAAAAAAGGCTTTTTAGACACTTGGAGACCAAAATAGAATCATTTTGACCAAAAACATTCTTTCAGGCCATTGGTTACCAAGAGTACTTTACCTTGTCTAAAACCGGCTTTTTAAGACTCTAAAAGACAGAAATGCAGTCATTTTGGCTAAAAAAGCTTCTCAGACCTATGGTGACCAAATGCAGTTATTTTGACTAATAAAGACTTTTAAGACACTTAAAGACCAAAATAGAGTCATTTTGACCCAAACACAAATGTTTCAGGCGATTGGTTACCAAATGCAATTATCTTGTCCTAAAACCGGCTTTTTAAGACTCTAAAAGACAAAAATACAGTCATTTTGGCCAAAAAAGTTTTTCAGACCTTTGGTGACCAAATACAGTTATTTTGACTAAAAAAGGCTTTTTAGACACTTGGAGACCAAAATAGAATCATTTTGACCAAAAAAATGTTTTCAGATCACTGCATACGAATGGAATTATCTTGTCTAAAACCGGCTTTTTAAGACTCTAATAGACGAAAATACAATCATTTTGACTACATTTTCAGACTTTTGGTGACCAAATACAGTTATTTTGACTAAAAGGGGCTTTTTACACACTTGGAGACCAAAATAGTCATTTTGACTAAAAAAATGTTTTCAGATCACTGGTAACGAAATGCAACATCTTGTCTAAAGCTGGCTTTTTAAGACTCTAAAAGACAAAAATACAGTCATTTTGGCTAAAAAAAGCTTTTCAAACCTTTGGTTACCAAACGTAGTTATTTTGACTAAAAAGGGCTTTTTGGACACTTGGAGACCTAAATAGAGTAAATTTGACCAAAAACATTTTTTCAGGCCATTGGTTACCAAATGTAGTTTATCTTGTCTAAAAGCAGTGTTTTAAGACTCTAAAAGACAAAAATACAGTCATTTTGGCTAAAAAAAGTTTTTCAGACCTTTGGTGATCAAATGCAGTTATTTTAAGTAAAAAATGCTTTTTAGACATTTGGAGACCAAAATAGAATCATTTTAACCAAAAAAATGTTTTCAGATCACTGCATACGAAATGCAATTATCTTGTCTAAAACCGGCTTTTTAAGACTCTAAAAGACAAAAATAGTCATTTTGGCTAAATAAAGGTTTTCATACCTTTGGTGACAAAATGCAGTTATTTTGACTAAAAAAGGGTTTTTAGACACTTGGAGACCAAAATAGAGTCATTTTGACCCAAACAAATGTTTCAGGCGATTGGTTACCAAATGCAATTATCTTGTCTAAAACCGGCTTTTTAAGACTCTAAAAGACAGAAATGCAGTAATTTTGGCTAAAAATGTTTTTCAGACCTTTGGTGACCAAATGCAGTTATTTTGACTAAAATAGGGTTTTTAGACACTTGAAGACCTAAATAGAGTCGTTTTGAGCCAAACAAATGTTTCAGGCGATTGGTTACCAAATGCAATTATCTTGTCAAAAACCGGCTTTTTAAGACTCGAATAGTCGAAAATGCAATCATTTAAACTACATTTTTTTTTTTAAAACCTTTGCTGACCAAATACAGATATTTTGACCAAAAGGGTCTTTTTAGACACTTGGAGACCAAAATAGAGTCATTTTGATCAAAAAAATGTTTTCAGATCACTGGTAACGAAATGCAATTATCTTGTCTAAAACCAGCTTTTTAAGACTAAAAGACAAAAATACAGTCATTTTGGTTAAAAAAAAAGTTTTTCAGACCTTGTGTGACCAAACGTAGTTATTTTGACTAAAATGGCTTTTTAGACACTTAGAGACCTAAATAGAGTCATTTTTACCAAAAACATTTTTTCAGGCCATTGGTTACCAAATGTCTTTTATCTTGTCTAAAAGCATTGTTTTAAGACTCTAAAAGACAAAAATACAGTCATTTTGGCTAAAAAAGTTTTTCAGACCTTTGGTGATCAAATGCATTTATTTTGACTAAAATAGGCTTTTTATACACCTGGAGACCAAAATAGTCATTTTGACCCAAACAAATGTTTCAGGCGATTGGTTACCAAATGCAATTATCTTGTCCTAAAACCGGCTTTTTAAGACTCTAAAAGACAAAAATACAGTCATTTTGGCCAAAAAAGTTTTTCAGACCTTTGGTGACCAAATACAGTTATTTTGACTAAAAAATGCTTTTTAGACACTTGGAGACCAAAATAGAATCATTTTGACCAAAAAAATGTTTTCAGATCACTGCATACGAATGGAATTATCTTGTCTAAAACCGGCTTTTTAAGACTCGAATAGACGAAAATACAATCATTTTGACTACATTTTCAGACCTTTGGTGACCAAATACAGTTATTTTGACTAAAAGGGGCTTTTTACACACTTGGAGACCAAAATAGTCATTTTGACTAAAAAAATGTTTTCAGATCACTGGTAACGAAATGCAACATCTTGTCAAAAACTGGCTTTTTAAGACTCTAAAAGACAAAAATACAGTCATTTTGGCTAAAAAAAGCTTTTCAAACCTTTGATGACCAAACGTAGTTATTTTGACTAAATAGGGCTTTTTGGACACTTGGAGACCTAAATAGAGTTATTTTGACCAAAAACATTTTTTCAGGCCATTGGTTACCAAATGTAGTTTATCTTGTCTAAAAGCAGTGTTTTAAGACTCTAAAAGACAAAAATACAGTCATTTTGGCTAAAAAAGTTTTTCAGACCTTTGGTGACCAAATGCAAATATTTTGACTAATAAAGACTTTTTAGACACTTAAAGACCAAAATAGAGTCATTTTGACCCAAACAAATGTTTCAGGCGATTGGTTACCAAATGCAATTATCTTGTCCTAAAACCGGCTTTTTAAGACTCTAAAAGACAAAAATACAGTCATTTTGGCCAAAAAAGTTTTTCAGACCTTTGGTGACCAAATACAGTTATTTTGACTAAAAAAGGCTTTTTAGACACTTGGAGACCAAAATAGAATCATTTTGACCAAAAAAATGTTTTCAGATCACTGCATACGAATGGAATTATCTTGTCTAAAACCGGCTTTTTAAGACTCTAATAGACGAAAATACAATCATTTTGACTACATTTTCAGACCTTTGGTGACCAAATACAGTTATTTTGACTAAAAGGGGCTTTTTACACACTTGGAGACCAAAATAGTCATTTTGACTAAAAAAAATGTTTTCAGATCACTGGTAACGAAATGCAACATCTTGTCTAAAACTGGCTTTTTAAGACTCTAAAAGACAAAAATACAGTCATTTTGGCTAAAAAAAGTTTTTCAAACCTTTGGTGACCAAATACAGTTATATTGACTAAAAAAGGCTTTTTAGACACTTGGAGACCAAAATAGAATCATTTTGACCAAAAACATTCTTTCAGGCCATTGGTTACCAAGAGTACTTTACCTTGTCTAAAACCGGCTTTTTAAGACTCTAAAAGACAGAAATGCAGTCATTTTGGCTAAAAAAGCTTCTCAGACCTATGGTGACCAAATGCAGTTATTTTGACTAATAAAGACTTTTAAGACACTTAAAGACCAAAATAGAGTCATTTTGACCCAAACACAAATGTTTCAGGCGATTGGTTACCAAATGCAATTATCTTGTCCTAAAACCGGCTTTTTAAGACTCTAAAAGACAAAAATACAGTCATTTTGGCCAAAAAAGTTTTTCAGACCTTTGGTGACCAAATACAGTTATTTTGACTAAAAAAGGCTTTTTAGACACTTGGAGACCAAAATAGAATCATTTTGACCAAAAAAATGTTTTCAGATCACTGCATACGAATGGAATTATCTTGTCTAAAACCGGCTTTTTAAGACTCTAATAGACGAAAATACAATCATTTTGACTACATTTTCAGACCTTTGGTGACCAAATACAGTTATTTTGACTAAAAGGGGCTTTTTACACACTTGGAGACCAAAATAGTCATTTTGACTAAAAAAAATGTTTTCAGATCACTGGTAACGAAATGCAACATCTTGTCTAAAGCTGGCTTTTTAAGACTCTAAAAGACAAAAATACAGTCATTTTGGCTAAAAAAAGCTTTTCAAACCTTTGGTGACCAAACGTAGTTATTTTGACTAAAAAGGGCTTTTTGGACACTTGGAGACCTAAATAGAGTAAATTTGACCAAAAACATTTTTTCAGGCCATTGGTTACCAAATGTAGTTTATCTTGTCTAAAAGCAGTGTTTTAAGACTCTAAAAGACAAAAATACAGTCATTTTGGCTAAAAAAGTTTTTCAGACCTTTGGTGATCAAATGCAGTTATTTTAACTAAAAAATGCTTTTTAGACATTTGGAGACCAAAATAGAATCATTTTAACCAAAAAAATGTTTTCAGATCACTGCATACGAAATGCAATTATCTTGTCTAAAACCGGCTTTTTAAGACTCTAAAAGACAAAAATAGTCATTTTGGCTAAATAAAGGTTTTCATACCTTTGGTGACAAAATGCAGTTATTTTGACTAAAAAAGGGTTTTTAGACACTTGGAGACCAAAATAGAGTCATTTTGACCCAAACAAATGTTTCAGGCGATTGGTTACCAAATGCAATTATCTTGTCTAAAACCGGCTTTTTAAGACTCTAAAAGACAGAAATGCAGTAATTTTGGCTAAAAATGTTTTTCAGACCTTTGGTGACCAAATGCAGTTATTTTGACTAAAATAGGGTTTTTAGACACTTGAAGACCTAAATAGAGTCGTTTTGAGCCAAACAAATGTTTCAGGCGATTGGTTACCAAATGCAATTATCTTGTCAAAAACCGGCTTTTTAAGACTCGAATAGTCGAAAATGCAATCATTTAAAGTACATTTTTTTTTTAAAACCTTTGCTGACCAAATACAGATATTTTGACCAAAAGGGTCTTTTTAGACACTTGGAGACCAAAATAGAGTCATTTTGATCAAAAAAATGTTTTCAGATCACTGGTAACGAAATGCAATTATCTTGTCTAAAACCAGCTTTTTAAGACTAAAAGACAAAAATACAGTCATTTTGGTTAAAAAAAAAGTTTTTCAGACCTTGTGTGACCAAACGTAGTTATTTTGACTAAAATGGCTTTTTAGACACTTAGAGACCTAAATAGAGTCATTTTTACCAAAAACATTTTTTCAGGCCATTGGTTACCAAATGTCTTTTATCTTGTCTAAAAGCATTGTTTTAAGACTCTAAAAGACAAAAATACAGTCATTTTGGCTAAAAAAGTTTTTCAGACCTTTGGTGATCAAATGCATTTATTTTGACTAAAATAGGCTTTTTATACACTTGGAGACCAAAATAGTCATTTTGACCCAAACAAATGTTTCAGGCGATTGGTTACCAAATGCAATTATCTTGTCCTAAAACCGGCTTTTTAAGACTCTAAAAGACAAAAATACAGTCATTTTGGCCAAAAAAGTTTTTCAGACCTTTGGTGACCAAATACAGTTATTTTGACTAAAAAAGGCTTTTTAGACACTTGGAGACCAAAATAGAATCATTTTGATCAAAAAAATGTTTTCAGATCACTGCATACGAATGGAATTATCTTGTCTAAAACCGGCTTTTTAAGACTCTAATAGACGAAAATACAATCATTTTGACTACATTTTCAGACCTTTGGTGACCAAATACAGTTATTTTGACTAAAAGGGGCTTTTTACACACTTGGAGACCAAAATAGTCATTTTGACTAAAAAAATGTTTTCAGATCACAGGTAACGAAATGCAACATCTTGTCTAAAGCTGGCTTTTTAAGACTCTAAAAGACAAAAATACAGTCATTTTGGCTAAAAAGAAAGCTTTTCAAACCTTTGGTGACCAAACGTAGTTATTTTGACTAAAAAGGGCTTTTTGGACACTTGGAGACCTAAATAGAGTAATTTTGACCAAAAACATTTTTTCAGGCCATTGGTTACCAAATGTAGTTTATCTTGTCTAAAAGCAGTGTTTTAAGACTCTAAAAGACAAAAATACAGTCATTTTGGCTAAAAAAGTTTTTCAGACCTTTGGTGACCAAATGCAGTTATTTTGACTAATAAAGACTTTTTAGACACTTAAAAAGACCAAAATAGAGTCATTTTGACCCAAACAAATGTTTCAGGCGATTGGTTACCAAATGCAATTATCTTGTCCTAAAACCGGCTTTTTAAGACTCTAAAAGACAAAAATAGTCATTTTGGCTAAATAAAGGTTTTCAGACCTTTGGTGACAAAATGCAGTTATTTTGACTAAAAAAGGGTTTTTAGACACTTGGAGACCAAAAGAGAGTCATTTTGACCAAAAACATTCTTTCAGGCCATTGGTTACCAAGAGTACTTTACCTTGTCTAAAAGCGGTGTTTTAAGACTCTAATAGACGAAAATACAATAATTTTGACTACATTTTCTTTTTCAGACCTTTGGTGACCAAATACAGTTATTTTGACTAAAAGGGGCTTTTTAGACACTTGGAGACAAAAATACAGTCATTTTGAACAAAAAAATGTTTTCAGATCACTGGTAACGAAATGCAACATCTTGTCTAAAACTGGCTTTTTAAGACTCTAAAAGACAAAAATACAGTCATTTTGGCTAAAAAAAAGTTTTTCAAACCTTTGGTGACCAAACGTAGTTATTTTGACTAAAAAGGGCTTTTTAGATACTTGGAGACCTAAATAGAGTCATTTTGACCAAAAACATTTTTTCAAGCCATTGGTTACCAAGAGTACTTTACCTTGTCTAAAAGCGGTGTTTTAAGACTCTAAAATTTAGATCACTGCATACGAAATGCAATTATCTTGTCTAAAACCGGCTTTTTACGATTCTAAAAGACAAAAATACAGTCATTTTGGCTAAAAAAAGGTTTTCAGACCTTTGGTGAACAAATGCATTTATTTTGACTAAAATAGGCTTTTTATACACTTGGAGACCAAAATAGTCATTTTGACCCAAACAAATGTTTCAGGCGATTGGTTACCAAATGCAATTATCTTGTCCTAAAACCGGCTTTTTAAGACTCTAAAAGACAAAAATACAGTCATTTTGGCCAAAAAAGTTTTTCAGACCTTTGGTGACCAAATACAGTTATTTTGACTAAAAAATGCTTTTTAGACACTTGGAGACCAAAATAGAATCATTTTGACCAAAAAAATGTTTTCAGATCACTGCATACGAATGGAATTATCTTGTCTAAAACCGGCTTTTTAAGACTCTAATAGACGAAAATACAATCATTTTGACTACATTTTCAGACCTTTGGTGACCAAATACAGTTATTTTGACTAAAAGGGGCTTTTTACACACTTGGAGACCAAAATAGTCATTTTGACTAAAAAAATGTTTTCAGATCACTGGTAACGAAATGCAACATCTTGTCTAAAGCTGGCTTTTTAAGACTCTAAAAGACAAAAATACAGTCATTTTGGCTAAAAAAAAAGCTTTTCAAACCTTTGGTGACCAAACGTAGTTATTTTGACTAAAAAGGGCTTTTTGGACACTTGGAGACCTAAATAGAGTAATTTTGACCAAAAACATTTTTTCAGGCCATTGGTTACCAAATGTAGTTTATCTTGTCTAAAAGCAGTGTTTTAAGACTCTAAAAGACAAAAATACAGTCATTTTGGCTAAAAAAGTTTTTCAGACCTTTGGTGACCAAATGCATTTATTTTGACTAATAAAGACTTTTTAGACACTTAAAGACCAAAATAGAGTCATTTTGACCCAAACAAATGTTTCAGGCGATTGGTTACCAAATGCAATTATCTTGTCCTAAAACCGGCTTTTTAAGACTCTAAAAGACAAAAATAGTCATTTTGGCTAAATAAAGGTTTTCAGACCTTTGGTGACAAAATGCAGTTATTTTGACTAAAAAAGGGTTTTTAGACACTTGGAGACCAAAAGAGAGTCATTTTGACCAAAAACATTCTTTCAGGCCATTGGTTACCAAGAGTACTTTACCTTGTCTAAAAGCGGTGTTTTAAGACTCTAATAGACGAAAATACAATAATTTTGACTACATTTTCTTTTTCAGACCTTTGGTGACCAAATACAGTTATTTTGACTAAAAGGGGCTTTTTAGACACTTGGAGACAAAAATACAGTCATTTTGAACAAAAAAATGTTTTCAGATCACTGGTAACGAAATGCAACATCTTGTCTAAAACTGGCTTTTTAAGACTCTAAAAGACAAAAATACAGTCATTTTGGCTAAAAAAAAGTTTTTCAAACCTTTGGTGACCAAATACAGTTATATTGACTAAAAAAGGCTTTTTAGACACTTGGAGACCAAAATAGAATCATTTTGACCAAAAACATTCTTTCAGGCCATTGGTTACCAAGAGTACTTTACCTTGTCTAAAACCGGCTTTTTAAGACTCTAAAAGACAGAAATGCAGTCATTTTGGCTAAAAAAGCTTCTCAGACCTATGGTGACCAAATGCAGTTATTTTGACTAATAAAGACTTTTAAGACACTTAAAGACCAAAATAGAGTCATTTTGACCCAAACACAAATGTTTCAGGCGATTGGTTACCAAATGCAATTATCTTGTCCTAAAACCGGCTTTTTAAGACTCTAAAAGACAAAAATACAGTCATTTTGGCCAAAAAAGTTTTTCAGACCTTTGGTGACCAAATACAGTTATTTTGACTAAAAAAGGCTTTTTAGACACTTGGAGACCAAAATAGAATCATTTTGACCAAAAAAATGTTTTCAGATCACTGCATACGAATGGAATTATCTTGTCTAAAACCGGCTTTTTAAGACTCTAATAGACGAAAATACAATCATTTTGACTACATTTTCAGACTTTTGGTGACCAAATACAGTTATTTTGACTAAAAGGGGCTTTTTACACACTTGGAGACCAAAATAGTCATTTTGACTAAAAAAAATGTTTTCAGATCACTGGTAACGAAATGCAACATCTTGTCTAAAGCTGGCTTTTTAAGACTCTAAAAGACAAAAATACAGTCATTTTGGCTAAAAAAAGCTTTTCAAACCTTTGGTTACCAAACGTAGTTATTTTGACTAAAAAGGGCTTTTTGGACACTTGGAGACCTAAATAGAGTAAATTTGACCAAAAACATTTTTTCAGGCCATTGGTTACCAAATGTAGTTTATCTTGTCTAAAAGCAGTGTTTTAAGACTCTAAAAGACAAAAATACAGTCATTTTGGCTAAAAAAAGTTTTTCAGACCTTTGGTGATCAAATGCAGTTATTTTAAGTAAAAAATGCTTTTTAGACATTTGGAGACCAAAATAGAATCATTTTAACCAAAAAAATGTTTTCAGATCACTGCATACGAAATGCAATTATCTTGTCTAAAACCGGCTTTTTAAGACTCTAAAAGACAAAAATAGTCATTTTGGCTAAATAAAGGTTTTCATACCTTTGGTGACAAAATGCAGTTATTTTGACTAAAAAAGGGTTTTTAGACACTTGGAGACCAAAATAGAGTCATTTTGACCCAAACAAATGTTTCAGGCGATTGGTTACCAAATGCAATTATCTTGTCTAAAACCGGCTTTTTAAGACTCTAAAAGACAGAAATGCAGTAATTTTGGCTAAAAATGTTTTTCAGACCTTTGGTGACCAAATGCAGTTATTTTGACTAAAATAGGGTTTTTAGACACTTGAAGACCTAAATAGAGTCGTTTTGAGCCAAACAAATGTTTCAGGCGATTGGTTACCAAATGCAATTATCTTGTCAAAAACCGGCTTTTTAAGACTCGAATAGTCGAAAATGCAATCATTTAAACTACATTTTTTTTTTTAAAACCTTTGCTGACCAAATACAGATATTTTGACCAAAAGGGTCTTTTTAGACACTTGGAGACCAAAATAGAGTCATTTTGATCAAAAAAATGTTTTCAGATCACTGGTAACGAAATGCAATTATCTTGTCTAAAACCAGCTTTTTAAGACTAAAAGACAAAAATACAGTCATTTTGGTTAAAAAAAAAGTTTTTCAGACCTTGTGTGACCAAACGTAGTTATTTTGACTAAAATGGCTTTTTAGACACTTAGAGACCTAAATAGAGTCATTTTTACCAAAAACATTTTTTCAGGCCATTGGTTACCAAATGTCTTTTATCTTGTCTAAAAGCATTGTTTTAAGACTCTAAAAGACAAAAATACAGTCATTTTGGCTAAAAAAGTTTTTCAGACCTTTGGTGATCAAATGCATTTATTTTGACTAAAATAGGCTTTTTATACACCTGGAGACCAAAATAGTCATTTTGACCCAAACAAATGTTTCAGGCGATTGGTTACCAAATGCAATTATCTTGTCCTAAAACCGGCTTTTTAAGACTCTAAAAGACAAAAATACAGTCATTTTGGCCAAAAAAGTTTTTCAGACCTTTGGTGACCAAATACAGTTATTTTGACTAAAAAATGCTTTTTAGACACTTGGAGACCAAAATAGAATCATTTTGACCAAAAAAATGTTTTCAGATCACTGCATACGAATGGAATTATCTTGTCTAAAACCGGCTTTTTAAGACTCGAATAGACGAAAATACAATCATTTTGACTACATTTTCAGACCTTTGGTGACCAAATACAGTTATTTTGACTAAAAGGGGCTTTTTACACACTTGGAGACCAAAATAGTCATTTTGACTAAAAAAATGTTTTCAGATCACTGGTAACGAAATGCAACATCTTGTCAAAAACTGGCTTTTTAAGACTCTAAAAGACAAAAATACAGTCATTTTGGCTAAAAAAAGCTTTTCAAACCTTTGATGACCAAACGTAGTTATTTTGACTAAATAGGGCTTTTTGGACACTTGGAGACCTAAATAGAGTTATTTTGACCAAAAACATTTTTTCAGGCCATTGGTTACCAAATGTAGTTTATCTTGTCTAAAAGCAGTGTTTTAAGACTCTAAAAGACAAAAATACAGTCATTTTGGCTAAAAAAGTTTTTCAGACCTTTGGTGACCAAATGCAGTTATTTTGACTAATAAAGACTTTTTAGACACTTAAAGACCAAAATAGAGTCATTTTGACCCAAACAAATGTTTCAGGCGATTGGTTACCAAATGCAATTATCTTGTCCTAAAACCGGCTTTTTAAGACTCTAAAAGACAAAAATACAGTCATTTTGGCCAAAAAAGTTTTTCAGACCTTTGGTGACCAAATACAGTTATTTTGACTAAAAGGGGCTTTTTACACACTTGGAGACCAAAATAGTCATTTTGACTAAAAAAAATGTTTTCAGATCACTGGTAACGAAATGCAACATCTTGTCTAAAACTGGCTTTTTAAGACTCTAAAAGACAAAAATACAGTCATTTTGGCTAAAAAAAGTTTTTCAAACCTTTGGTGACCAAATACAGTTATATTGACTAAAAAAGGCTTTTTAGACACTTGGAGACCAAAATAGAATCATTTTGACCAAAAACATTCTTTCAGGCCATTGGTTACCAAGAGTACTTTACCTTGTCTAAAACCGGCTTTTTAAGACTCTAAAAGACAGAAATGCAGTCATTTTGGCTAAAAAAGCTTCTCAGACCTATGGTGACCAAATGCAGTTATTTTGACTAATAAAGACTTTTAAGACACTTAAAGACCAAAATAGAGTCATTTTGACCCAAACACAAATGTTTCAGGCGATTGGTTACCAAATGCAATTATCTTGTCCTAAAACCGGCTTTTTAAGACTCTAAAAGACAAAAATACAGTCATTTTGGCCAAAAAAGTTTTTCAGACCTTTGGTGACCAAATACAGTTATTTTGACTAAAAAAGGCTTTTTAGACACTTGGAGACCAAAATAGAATCATTTTGACCAAAAAAATGTTTTCAGATCACTGCATACGAATGGAATTATCTTGTCTAAAACCGGCTTTTTAAGACTCTAATAGACGAAAATACAATCATTTTGACTACATTTTCAGACCTTTGGTGACCAAATACAGTTATTTTGACTAAAAGGGGCTTTTTACACACTTGGAGACCAAAATAGTCATTTTGACTAAAAAAAATGTTTTCAGATCACTGGTAACGAAATGCAACATCTTGTCTAAAGCTGGCTTTTTAAGACTCTAAAAGACAAAAATACAGTCATTTTGGCTAAAAAAAGCTTTTCAAACCTTTGGTGACCAAACGTAGTTATTTTGACTAAAAAGGGCTTTTTGGACACTTGGAGACCTAAATAGAGTAAATTTGACCAAAAACATTTTTTCAGGCCATTGGTTACCAAATGTAGTTTATCTTGTCTAAAAGCAGTGTTTTAAGACTCTAAAAGACAAAAATACAGTCATTTTGGCTAAAAAAGTTTTTCAGACCTTTGGTGATCAAATGCAGTTATTTTAACTAAAAAATGCTTTTTAGACATTTGGAGACCAAAATAGAATCATTTTAACCAAAAAAATGTTTTCAGATCACTGCATACGAAATGCAATTATCTTGTCTAAAACCGGCTTTTTAAGACTCTAAAAGACAAAAATAGTCATTTTGGCTAAATAAAGGTTTTCATACCTTTGGTGACAAAATGCAGTTATTTTGACTAAAAAAGGGTTTTTAGACACTTGAAGACCTAAATAGAGTCGTTTTGAGCCAAACAAATGTTTCAGGCGATTGGTTACCAAATGCAATTATCTTGTCAAAAACCGGCTTTTTAAGACTCGAATAGTCGAAAATGCAATCATTTAAAGTACATTTTTTTTTAAAAACCTTTGCTGACCAAATACAGATATTTTGACCAAAAGGGTCTTTTTAGACACTTGGAGACCAAAATAGAGTCATTTTGATCAAAAAAATGTTTTCAGATCACTGGTAACGAAATGCAATTATCTTGTCTAAAACCAGCTTTTTAAGACTAAAAGACAAAAATACAGTCATTTTGGTTAAAAAAAAAGTTTTTCAGACCTTGTGTGACCAAACGTAGTTATTTTGACTAAAATGGCTTTTTAGACACTTAGAGACCTAAATAGAGTCATTTTTACCAAAAACATTTTTTCAGGCCATTGGTTACCAAATGTCTTTTATCTTGTCTAAAAGCATTGTTTTAAGACTCTAAAAGACAAAAATACAGTCATTTTGGCTAAAAAAGTTTTTCAGACCTTTGGTGATCAAATGCATTTATTTTGACTAAAATAGGCTTTTTATACACTTGGAGACCAAAATAGTCATTTTGACCCAAACAAATGTTTCAGGCGATTGGTTACCAAATGCAATTATCTTGTCCTAAAACCGGCTTTTTAAGACTCTAAAAGACAAAAATACAGTCATTTTGGCCAAAAAAGTTTTTCAGACCTTTGGTGACCAAATACAGTTATTTTGACTAAAAAAGGCTTTTTAGACACTTGGAGACCAAAATAGAATCATTTTGATCAAAAAAATGTTTTCAGATCACTGCATACGAATGGAATTATCTTGTCTAAAACCGGCTTTTTAAGACTCTAATAGACGAAAATACAATCATTTTGACTACATTTTCAGACCTTTGGTGACCAAATACAGTTATTTTGACTAAAAGGGGCTTTTTACACACTTGGAGACCAAAATAGTCATTTTGACTAAAAAAATGTTTTCAGATCACAGGTAACGAAATGCAACATCTTGTCTAAAGCTGGCTTTTTAAGACTCTAAAAGACAAAAATACAGTCATTTTGGCTAAAAAGAAAGCTTTTCAAACCTTTGGTGACCAAACGTAGTTATTTTGACTAAAAAGGGCTTTTTGGACACTTGGAGACCTAAATAGAGTAATTTTGACCAAAAACATTTTTTCAGGCCATTGGTTACCAAATGTAGTTTATCTTGTCTAAAAGCAGTGTTTTAAGACTCTAAAAGACAAAAATACAGTCATTTTGGCTAAAAAAGTTTTTCAGACCTTTGGTGACCAAATGCAGTTATTTTGACTAATAAAGACTTTTTAGACACTTAAAAAGACCAAAATAGAGTCATTTTGACCCAAACAAATGTTTCAGGCGATTGGTTACCAAATGCAATTATCTTGTCCTAAAACCGGCTTTTTAAGACTCTAAAAGACAAAAATAGTCATTTTGGCTAAATAAAGGTTTTCAGACCTTTGGTGACAAAATGCAGTTATTTTGACTAAAAAAGGGTTTTTAGACACTTGGAGACCAAAAGAGAGTCATTTTGACCAAAAACATTCTTTCAGGCCATTGGTTACCAAGAGTACTTTACCTTGTCTAAAAGCGGTGTTTTAAGACTCTAATAGACGAAAATACAATAATTTTGACTACATTTTCTTTTTCAGACCTTTGGTGACCAAATACAGTTATTTTGACTAAAAGGGGCTTTTTAGACACTTGGAGACAAAAATACAGTCATTTTGAACAAAAAAATGTTTTCAGATCACTGGTAACGAAATGCAACATCTTGTCTAAAACTGGCTTTTTAAGACTCTAAAAGACAAAAATACAGTCATTTTGGCTAAAAAAAAGTTTTTCAAACCTTTGGTGACCAAACGTAGTTATTTTGACTAAAAAGGGCTTTTTAGATACTTGGAGACCTAAATAGAGTCATTTTGACCAAAAACATTTTTTCAAGCCATTGGTTACCAAGAGTACTTTACCTTGTCTAAAAGCGGTGTTTTAAGACTCTAAAATTTAGATCACTGCATACGAAATGCAATTATCTTGTCTAAAACCGGCTTTTTACGATTCTAAAAGACAAAAATACAGTCATTTTGGCTAAAAAAAGGTTTTCAGACCTTTGGTGAACAAATGCATTTATTTTGACTAAAATAGGCTTTTTATACACTTGGAGACCAAAATAGTCATTTTGACCCAAACAAATGTTTCAGGCGATTGGTTACCAAATGCAATTATCTTGTCCTAAAACCGGCTTTTTAAGACTCTAAAAGACAAAAATACAGTCATTTTGGCCAAAAAAGTTTTTCAGACCTTTGGTGACCAAATACAGTTATTTTGACTAAAAAATGCTTTTTAGACACTTGGAGACCAAAATAGAATCATTTTGACCAAAAAAATGTTTTCAGATCACTGCATACGAATGGAATTATCTTGTCTAAAACCGGCTTTTTAAGACTCTAATAGACGAAAATACAATCATTTTGACTACATTTTCAGACCTTTGGTGACCAAATACAGTTATTTTGACTAAAAGGGGCTTTTTACACACTTGGAGACCAAAATAGTCATTTTGACTAAAAAAATGTTTTCAGATCACTGGTAACGAAATGCAACATCTTGTCAAAAACTGGCTTTTTAAGACTCTAAAAGACAAAAATACAGTCATTTTGGCTAAAAAAAGCTTTTCAAACCTTTGGTGACCAAACGTAGTTATTTTAACTAAAAAGGGCTTTTTGGACACTTGGAGACCTAAATAGAGTTATTTTGACCAAAAACATTTTTTCAGGCCATTGGTTACCAAATGTAGTTTATCTTGTCTAAAAGCAGTGTTTTAAGACTCTAAAAGACAAAAATACAGTCATTTTGGCTAAAAAAGTTTTTCAGACCTTTGGTGATCAAATGCAGTTATTTTAACTAAAAAATGCTTTTTAGACATTTGGAGACCAAAATAGAATCATTTTAACCAAAAAAATGTTTTCAGATCACTGCATACGAAATGCAATTATCTTGTCTAAAACCGGCTTTTTAAGACTCTAAAAGACAAAAATAGTCATTTTGGCTAAATAAAGGTTTTCATACCTTTGGTGACAAAATGCAGTTATTTTGACTAAAAAAGGGTTTTTAGACACTTGGAGACCAAAATAGAGTCATTTTGACCCAAACAAATGTTTCAGGCGATTGGTTACCAAATGCAATTATCTTGTCTAAAACCGGCTTTTTAAGACTCTAAAAGACAGAAATGCAGTAATTTTGGCTAAAAATGTTTTTCAGACCTTTGGTGACCAAATGCAGTTATTTTGACTAAAATAGGGTTTTTAGACACTTGAAGACCTAAATAGAGTCGTTTTGAGCCAAACAAATGTTTCAGGCGATTGGTTACCAAATGCAATTATCTTGTCAAAAACCGGCTTTTTAAGACTCGAATAGTCGAAAATGCAATCATTTAAAGTACATTTTTTTTTTAAAACCTTTGCTGACCAAATACAGATATTTTGACCAAAAGGGTCTTTTTAGACACTTGGAGACCAAAATAGAGTCATTTTGATCAAAAAAATGTTTTCAGATCACTGGTAACGAAATGCAATTATCTTGTCTAAAACCAGCTTTTTAAGACTAAAAGACAAAAATACAGTCATTTTGGTTAAAAAAAAAGTTTTTCAGACCTTGTGTGACCAAACGTAGTTATTTTGACTAAAATGGCTTTTTAGACACTTAGAGACCTAAATAGAGTCATTTTTACCAAAAACATTTTTTCAGGCCATTGGTTACCAAATGTCTTTTATCTTGTCTAAAAGCATTGTTTTAAGACTCTAAAAGACAAAAATACAGTCATTTTGGCTAAAAAAGTTTTTCAGACCTTTGGTGATCAAATGCATTTATTTTGACTAAAATAGGCTTTTTATACACTTGGAGACCAAAATAGTCATTTTGACCCAAACAAATGTTTCAGGCGATTGGTTACCAAATGCAATTATCTTGTCCTAAAACCGGCTTTTTAAGACTCTAAAAGACAAAAATACAGTCATTTTGGCCAAAAAAGTTTTTCAGACCTTTGGTGACCAAATACAGTTATTTTGACTAAAAAAGGCTTTTTAGACACTTGGAGACCAAAATAGAATCATTTTGATCAAAAAAATGTTTTCAGATCACTGCATACGAATGGAATTATCTTGTCTAAAACCGGCTTTTTAAGACTCTAATAGACGAAAATACAATCATTTTGACTACATTTTCAGACCTTTGGTGACCAAATACAGTTATTTTGACTAAAAGGGGCTTTTTACACACTTGGAGACCAAAATAGTCATTTTGACTAAAAAAATGTTTTCAGATCACAGGTAACGAAATGCAACATCTTGTCTAAAGCTGGCTTTTTAAGACTCTAAAAGACAAAAATACAGTCATTTTGGCTAAAAAGAAAGCTTTTCAAACCTTTGGTGACCAAACGTAGTTATTTTGACTAAAAAGGGCTTTTTGGACACTTGGAGACCTAAATAGAGTAATTTTGACCAAAAACATTTTTTCAGGCCATTGGTTACCAAATGTAGTTTATCTTGTCTAAAAGCAGTGTTTTAAGACTCTAAAAGACAAAAATACAGTCATTTTGGCTAAAAAAGTTTTTCAGACCTTTGGTGACCAAATGCAGTTATTTTGACTAATAAAGACTTTTTAGACACTTAAAAAGACCAAAATAGAGTCATTTTGACCCAAACAAATGTTTCAGGCGATTGGTTACCAAATGCAATTATCTTGTCCTAAAACCGGCTTTTTAAGACTCTAAAAGACAAAAATAGTCATTTTGGCTAAATAAAGGTTTTCAGACCTTTGGTGACAAAATGCAGTTATTTTGACTAAAAAAGGGTTTTTAGACACTTGGAGACCAAAAGAGAGTCATTTTGACCAAAAACATTCTTTCAGGCCATTGGTTACCAAGAGTACTTTACCTTGTCTAAAAGCGGTGTTTTAAGACTCTAATAGACGAAAATACAATAATTTTGACTACATTTTCTTTTTCAGACCTTTGGTGACCAAATACAGTTATTTTGACTAAAAGGGGCTTTTTAGACACTTGGAGACAAAAATACAGTCATTTTGAACAAAAAAATGTTTTCAGATCACTGGTAACGAAATGCAACATCTTGTCTAAAACTGGCTTTTTAAGACTCTAAAAGACAAAAATACAGTCATTTTGGCTAAAAAAAAGTTTTTCAAACCTTTGGTGACCAAACGTAGTTATTTTGACTAAAAAGGGCTTTTTAGATACTTGGAGACCTAAATAGAGTCATTTTGACCAAAAACATTTTTTCAAGCCATTGGTTACCAAGAGTACTTTACCTTGTCTAAAAGCGGTGTTTTAAGACTCTAAAATTTAGATCACTGCATACGAAATGCAATTATCTTGTCTAAAACCGGCTTTTTACGATTCTAAAAGACAAAAATACAGTCATTTTGGCTAAAAAAAGGTTTTCAGACCTTTGGTGAACAAATGCATTTATTTTGACTAAAATAGGCTTTTTATACACTTGGAGACCAAAATAGTCATTTTGACCCAAACAAATGTTTCAGGCGATTGGTTACCAAATGCAATTATCTTGTCCTAAAACCGGCTTTTTAAGACTCTAAAAGACAAAAATACAGTCATTTTGGCCAAAAAAGTTTTTCAGACCTTTGGTGACCAAATACAGTTATTTTGACTAAAAAATGCTTTTTAGACACTTGGAGACCAAAATAGAATCATTTTGACCAAAAAAATGTTTTCAGATCACTGCATACGAATGGAATTATCTTGTCTAAAACCGGCTTTTTAAGACTCTAATAGACGAAAATACAATCATTTTGACTACATTTTCAGACCTTTGGTGACCAAATACAGTTATTTTGACTAAAAGGGGCTTTTTACACACTTGGAGACCAAAATAGTCATTTTGACTAAAAAAATGTTTTCAGATCACTGGTAACGAAATGCAACATCTTGTCAAAAACTGGCTTTTTAAGACTCTAAAAGACAAAAATACAGTCATTTTGGCTAAAAAAAGCTTTTCAAACCTTTGGTGACCAAACGTAGTTATTTTAACTAAAAAGGGCTTTTTGGACACTTGGAGACCTAAATAGAGTTATTTTGACCAAAAACATTTTTTCAGGCCATTGGTTACCAAATGTAGTTTATCTTGTCTAAAAGCAGTGTTTTAAGACTCTAAAAGACAAAAATACAGTCATTTTGGCTAAAAAAGTTTTTCAGACCTTTGGTGAACAAATACAGTTATTTTGACTAAAAAAGGCTTTTTAGACACTTGGAGACCAAAATAGAATCATTTTGACCAAAAAAATGTTTTCAGATCACTGCATACGAATGGAATTATCTTGTCTAAAACCGGCTTTTTAAGACTCTAATAGACGAAAATACAATCATTTTGACTACATTTTCAGACCTTTGGTGACCAAATACAGTTATTTTGACTAAAAGGGGCTTTTTACACACTTGGAGACCAAAATAGTCATTTTGACTAAAAAAAATGTTTTCAGATCACTGGTAACGAAATGCAACATCTTGTCTAAAACTGGCTTTTTAAGACTCTAAAAGACAAAAATACAGTCATTTTGGCTAAAAAAAGTTTTTCAAACCTTTGGTGACCAAATACAGTTATATTGACTAAAAAAGGCTTTTTAGACACTTGGAGACCAAAATAGAATCATTTTGACCAAAAACATTCTTTCAGGCCATTGGTTACCAAGAGTACTTTACCTTGTCTAAAACCGGCTTTTTAAGGCTCTAAAAGACAGAAATGCAGTCATTTTGGCTAAAAAAGCTTCTCAGACCTATGGTGACCAAATGCAGTTATTTTGACTAATAAAGACTTTTAAGACACTTAAAGACCAAAATAGAGTCATTTTGACCCAAACACAAATGTTTCAGGCGATTGGTTACCAAATGCAATTATCTTGTCCTAAAACCGGCTTTTTAAGACTCTAAAAGACAAAAATACAGTCATTTTGGCCAAAAAAGTTTTTCAGACCTTTGGTGACCAAATACAGTTATTTTGACTAAAAAAGGCTTTTTAGACACTTGGAGACCAAAATAGAATCATTTTGACCAAAAAAATGTTTTCAGATCACTGCATACGAATGGAATTATCTTGTCTAAAACCGGCTTTTTAAGACTCTAATAGACGAAAATACAATCATTTTGACTACATTTTCAGACCTTTTGTGACCAAATACAGTTATTTTGACTAAAAGGGGCTTTTTACACACTTGGAGACCAAAATAGTCATTTTGACTAAAAAAATGTTTTCAGATCACTGGTAACGAAATGCAACATCTTGTCTAAAGCTGGCTTTTTAAGACTCTAAAAGACAAAAATACAGTCATTTTGGCTAAAAAAAGCTTTTCAAACCTTTGGTGACCAAACGTAGTTATTTTGACTAAAAAGGGCTTTTTGGACACTTGGAGACCTAAATAGAGTAAATTTGACCAAAAACATTTTTTTAGGCCATTGGTTACCAAATGTAGTTTATCTTGTCTAAAAGCAGTGTTTTAAGACTCTAAAAGACAAAAATACAGTCATTTTGGCTAAAAAAGTTTTTCAGACCTTTGGTGATCAAATGCAGTTATTTTAACTAAAAAATGCTTTTTAGACATTTGGAGACCAAAATAGAATCATTTTAACCAAAAAAATGTTTTCAGATCACTGCATACGAAATGCAATTATCTTGTCTAAAACCGGCTTTTTAAGACTCTAAAAGACAAAAATAGTCATTTTGGCTAAATAAAGGTTTTCATACCTTTGGTGACAAAATGCAGTTATTTTGACTAAAAAAGGGTTTTTAGACACTTGGAGACCAAAATAGAGTCATTTTGACCCAAACAAATGTTTCAGGCGATTGGTTACCAAATGCAATTATCTTGTCTAAAACCGGCTTTTTAAGACTCTAAAAGACAGAAATGCAGTAATTTTGGCTAAAAATGTTTTTCAGATCTTTGGTGACCAAATGCAGTTATTTTGACTAAAATAGGGTTTTTAGACACTTGAAGACCTAAATAGAGTCGTTTTGAGCCAAACAAATGTTTCAGGCGATTGGTTACCAAATGCAATTATCTTGTCAAAAACCGGCTTTTTAAGACTCGAATAGTCGAAAATGCAATCATTTAAACTACATTTTTTTTTTTTTAAACCTTTGCTGACCAAATACAGATATTTTGACCAAAAGGGTCTTTTTAGACACTTGGAGACCAAAATAGAGTCATTTTGATCAAAAAAATGTTTTCAGATCACTGGTAACGAAATGCAATTATCTTGTCTAAAACCAGCTTTTTAAGACTAAAAGACAAAAATACAGTCATTTTGGTTAAAAAAAAAGTTTTTCAGACCTTGTGTGACCAAACGTAGTTATTTTGACTAAAATGGCTTTTTAGACACTTAGAGACCTAAATAGAGTCATTTTTACCAAAAACATTTTTTCAGGCCATTGGTTACCAAATGTCGTTTATCTTGTCTAAAAGCATTGTTTTAAGACTCTAAAAGACAAAAATACAGTCATTTTGGCTAAAAAAGTTTTTCAGACCTTTGGTGATCAAATGCAGTTATTTTAACTAACAAATGCTTTTTAGACACTTGGAGACCAAAATAGAATCATTTTAACCAAAAAAATGTTTTCAGATCACTGCATACGAAATGCAATTATCTTGTCTAAAACCGGCTTGTTAAGACTCTAAAAGACAAAAATAGTCATTTTGGCTAAATAAAGGTTTTCAGACCTTTGGTGACAAAATGCAGTTATTTTGACTAAAAAAGGGTTTTTAGACACTTGGAGACCAGAAGAGAGTCATTTTGACCAAAAACATTCTTTCAGGCCATTGGTTACCAAGAGTACTTTACCTTGTCTAAAAGCGGTGTTTTAAGACTCTAATAGACGAAAATGCAATAATTTTGACTACATTTTCTTTTTCAGACCTTTGGTGACCAAATACAGTTATTTTGACTAAAAGGGGCTTTTTAGACACTTGGAGACAAAAATACAGTTATTTTGAACAAAAAAATGTTTTCAGATCACTGGTAACGAAATGCAACATCTTGTCTAAAACTGGCTTTTTAAGACTCTAAAAGACAAAAATACAGTCATTTTGGCTAAAAAAAAGTTTTTCAAACCTTTGGTGACCAAACGTAGTTATTTTGACTAAAAAGGGCTTTTTAGACACTTGGAGACCTAAATAGAGTCATTTTGACCAAAAACATTTTTTCAAGCCATTGGTTACCAAGAGTACTTTACCTTGTCTAAAAGTGGTGTTTTAAGACTCTAAAATTTAGATCACTGCATACGAAATGCAATTATCTTGTCTAAAACCGGCTTTTTAAGATTCTAAAAGACAAAAATACAGTCATTTTGGCTAAAAAAGGTTTTCAGACCTTTGGTGAACAAATGCATTTATTTTGACTAAAATAGGCTTTTTATACACTTGGAGACCAAAATAGTCATTTTGACCCAAACAAATGTTTCAGGCGATTGGTTACCAAATGCAATTATCTTGTCCTAAAACCGGCTTTTTAAGACTCTAAAAGACAAAAATACAGTCATTTTGGCCAAAAAAGTTTTTCAGACCTTTGGTGACCAAATACAGTTATTTTGACTAAAAAATGCTTTTTAGACACTTGGAGACCAAAATAGAATCATTTTGACCAAAAAAATGTTTTCAGATCACTGCATACGAATGGAATTATCTTGTCTAAAACCGGCTTTTTAAGACTCTAATAGACGAAAATACAATCATTTTGACTACATTTTCAGACCTTTGGTGACCAAATACAGTTATTTTGACTAAAAGGGGCTTTTTACACACTTGGAGACCAAAATAGTCATTTTGACTAAAAAAATGTTTTCAGATCACTGGTAACGAAATGCAACATCTTGTCAAAAACTGGCTTTTTAAGACTCTAAAAGACAAAAATACAGTCATTTTGGCTAAAAAAAGCTTTTCAAACCTTTGATGACCAAACGTAGTTATTTTGACTAAAAAGGGCTTTTTGGACACTTGGAGACCTAAATAGAGTTATTTTGACCAAAAACATTTTTTCAGGCCATTGTTTACCAAATGTAGTTTATCTTGTCTAAAAGCAGTGTTTTAAGACTCTAAAAGACAAAAATACAGTCATTTTGGCCAAAAAAGTTTTTCAGACCTTTGGTGACCAAATACAGTTATTTTGACTAAAAAATGCTTTTTAGACACTTGGAGACCAAAATAGAATCATTTTGACCAAAAAAATGTTTTCAGATCACTGCATACGAATGGAATTATCTTGTCTAAAACCGGCTTTTTAAGACTCTAATAGACGAAAATACAATCATTTTGACTACATTTTCAGACCTTTGGTGACCAAATACAGTTATTTTGACTAAAAGGGGCTTTTTACACACTTGGAGACCAAAATAGTCATTTTGACTAAAAAAATGTTTTCAGATCACTGGTAACGAAATGCAACATCTTGTCAAAAACTGGCTTTTTAAGACTCTAAAAGACAAAAATACAGTCATTTTGGCTAAAAAAAGCTTTTCAAACCTTTGGTGACCAAACGTAGTTATTTTAACTAAAAAGGGCTTTTTGGACACTTGGAGACCTAAATAGAGTTATTTTGACCAAAAACATTTTTTCAGGCCATTGGTTACCAAATGTAGTTTATCTTGTCTAAAAGCAGTGTTTTAAGACTCTAAAAGACAAAAATACAGTCATTTTGGCTAAAAAAGTTTTTCAGACCTTTGGTGACCAAATACAGTTATTTTGACTAAAAAAGGCTTTTTAGACACTTGGAGACCAAAATAGAATCATTTTGACCAAAAAAATGTTTTCAGATCACTGCATACGAATGGAATTATCTTGTCTAAAACCGGCTTTTTAAGACTCTAATAGACGAAAATACAATCATTTTGACTACATTTTCAGACCTTTGGTGACCAAATACAGTTATTTTGACTAAAAGGGGCTTTTTACACACTTGGAGACCAAAATAGTCATTTTGACTAAAAAAAATGTTTTCAGATCACTGGTAACGAAATGCAACATCTTGTCTAAAACTGGCTTTTTAAGACTCTAAAAGACAAAAATACAGTCATTTTGGCTAAAAAAAGTTTTTCAAACCTTTGGTGACCAAATACAGTTATATTGACTAAAAAAGGCTTTTTAGACACTTGGAGACCAAAATAGAATCATTTTGACCAAAAACATTCTTTCAGGCCATTGGTTACCAAGAGTACTTTACCTTGTCTAAAACCGGCTTTTTAAGGCTCTAAAAGACAGAAATGCAGTCATTTTGGCTAAAAAAGCTTCTCAGACCTATGGTGACCAAATGCAGTTATTTTGACTAATAAAGACTTTTAAGACACTTAAAGACCAAAATAGAGTCATTTTGACCCAAACACAAATGTTTCAGGCGATTGGTTACCAAATGCAATTATCTTGTCCTAAAACCGGCTTTTTAAGACTCTAAAAGACAAAAATACAGTCATTTTGGCCAAAAAAGTTTTTCAGACCTTTGGTGACCAAATACAGTTATTTTGACTAAAAAAGGCTTTTTAGACACTTGGAGACCAAAATAGAATCATTTTGACCAAAAAAATGTTTTCAGATCACTGCATACGAATGGAATTATCTTGTCTAAAACCGGCTTTTTAAGACTCTAATAGACGAAAATACAATCATTTTGACTACATTTTCAGACCTTTTGTGACCAAATACAGTTATTTTGACTAAAAGGGGCTTTTTACACACTTGGAGACCAAAATAGTCATTTTGACTAAAAAAATGTTTTCAGATCACTGGTAACGAAATGCAACATCTTGTCTAAAGCTGGCTTTTTAAGACTCTAAAAGACAAAAATACAGTCATTTTGGCTAAAAAAAGCTTTTCAAACCTTTGGTGACCAAACGTAGTTATTTTGACTAAAAAGGGCTTTTTGGACACTTGGAGACCTAAATAGAGTAAATTTGACCAAAAACATTTTTTTAGGCCATTGGTTACCAAATGTAGTTTATCTTGTCTAAAAGCAGTGTTTTAAGACTCTAAAAGACAAAAATACAGTCATTTTGGCTAAAAAAGTTTTTCAGACCTTTGGTGATCAAATGCAGTTATTTTAACTAAAAAATGCTTTTTAGACATTTGGAGACCAAAATAGAATCATTTTAACCAAAAAAATGTTTTCAGATCACTGCATACGAAATGCAATTATCTTGTCTAAAACCGGCTTTTTAAGACTCTAAAAGACAAAAATAGTCATTTTGGCTAAATAAAGGTTTTCATACCTTTGGTGACAAAATGCAGTTATTTTGACTAAAAAAGGGTTTTTAGACACTTGGAGACCAAAATAGAGTCATTTTGACCCAAACAAATGTTTCAGGCGATTGGTTACCAAATGCAATTATCTTGTCTAAAACCGGCTTTTTAAGACTCTAAAAGACAGAAATGCAGTAATTTTGGCTAAAAATGTTTTTCAGATCTTTGGTGACAAAATGCAGTTATTTTGACTAAAAAAGGGTTTTTAGACACTTGGAGACCAGAAGAGAGTCATTTTGACCAAAAACATTCTTTCAGGCCATTGGTTACCAAGAGTACTTTACCTTGTCTAAAAGCGGTGTTTTAAGACTCTAATAGACGAAAATGCAATAATTTTGACTACATTTTCTTTTTCAGACCTTTGGTGACCAAATACAGTTATTTTGACTAAAAGGGGCTTTTTAGACACTTGGAGACAAAAATACAGTCATTTTGGCTAAAAAAAAGTTTTTCAAACCTTTGGTGACCAAACGTAGTTATTTTGACTAAAAAGGGCTTTTTAGACACTTGGAGACCTAAATAGAGTCATTTTGACCAAAAACATTTTTTCAAGCCATTGGTTACCAAGAGTACTTTACCTTGTCTAAAAGTGGTGTTTTAAGACTCTAAAATTTAGATCACTGCATACGAAATGCAATTATCTTGTCTAAAACCGGCTTTTTAAGATTCTAAAAGACAAAAATACAGTCATTTTGGCTAAAAAAGGTTTTCAGACCTTTGGTGAACAAATGCATTTATTTTGACTAAAATAGGCTTTTTATACACTTGGAGACCAAAATAGTCATTTTGACCCAAACAAATGTTTCAGGCGATTGGTTACCAAATGCAATTATCTTGTCCTAAAACCGGCTTTTTAAGACTCTAAAAGACAAAAATACAGTCATTTTGGCCAAAAAAGTTTTTCAGACCTTTGGTGACCAAATACAGTTATTTTGACTAAAAAATGCTTTTTAGACACTTGGAGACCAAAATAGAATCATTTTGACCAAAAAAATGTTTTCAGATCACTGCATACGAATGGAATTATCTTGTCTAAAACCGGCTTTTTAAGACTCTAATAGACGAAAATACAATCATTTTGACTACATTTTCAGACCTTTGGTGACCAAATACAGTTATTTTGACTAAAAGGGGCTTTTTACACACTTGGAGACCAAAATAGTCATTTTGACTAAAAAAAATGTTTTCAGATCACTGGTAACGAAATGCAACATCTTGTCTAAAGCTGGCTTTTTAAGACTCTAAAAGACAAAAATACAGTCATTTTGGCTAAAAAAAGCTTTTCAAACCTTTGGTGACCAAACGTAGTTATTTTGACTAAAAAGGGCTTTTTGGACACTTGGAGACCTAAATAGAGTAAATTTGACCAAAAACATTTTTTCAGGCCATTGGTTACCAAATGTAGTTTATCTTGTCTAAAAGCAGTGTTTTAAGACTCTAAAAGACAAAAATACAGTCATTTTGGCTAAAAAAGTTTTTCAGACCTTTGGTGATCAAATGCAGTTATTTTAACTAAAAAATGCTTTTTAGACATTTGGAGACCAAAATAGAATCATTTTAACCAAAAAAATGTTTTCAGATCACTGCATACGAAATGCAATTATCTTGTCTAAAACCGGCTTTTTAAGACTCTAAAAGACAAAAATAGTCATTTTGGCTAAATAAAGGTTTTCATACCTTTGGTGACAAAATGCAGTTATTTTGACTAAAAAAGGGTTTTTAGACACTTGGAGACCAAAATAGAGTCATTTTGACCCAAACAAATGTTTCAGGCGATTGGTTACCAAATGCAATTATCTTGTCTAAAACCGGCTTTTTAAGACTCTAAAAGACAGAAATGCAGTAATTTTGGCTAAAAATGTTTTTCAGACCTTTGGTGACCAAATGCAGTTATTTTGACTAAAATAGGGTTTTTAGACACTTGAAGACCTAAATAGAGTCGTTTTGAGCCAAACAAATGTTTCAGGCGATTGGTTACCAAATGCAATTATCTTGTCAAAAACCGGCTTTTTAAGACTCGAATAGTCGAAAATGCAATCATTTAAAGTACATTTTTTTTTTAAAACCTTTGCTGACCAAATACAGATATTTTGACCAAAAGGGTCTTTTTAGACACTTGGAGACCAAAATAGAGTCATTTTGATCAAAAAAATGTTTTCAGATCACTGGTAACGAAATGCAATTATCTTGTCTAAAACCAGCTTTTTAAGACTAAAAGACAAAAATACAGTCATTTTGGTTAAAAAAAAAGTTTTTCAGACCTTGTGTGACCAAACGTAGTTATTTTGACTAAAATGGCTTTTTAGACACTTAGAGACCTAAATAGAGTCATTTTTACCAAAAACATTTTTTCAGGCCATTGGTTACCAAATGTCTTTTATCTTGTCTAAAAGCATTGTTTTAAGACTCTAAAAGACAAAAATACAGTCATTTTGGCTAAAAAAGTTTTTCAGACCTTTGGTGATCAAATGCATTTATTTTGACTAAAATAGGCTTTTTATACACTTGGAGACCAAAATAGTCATTTTGACCCAAACAAATGTTTCAGGCGATTGGTTACCAAATGCAATTATCTTGTCCTAAAACCGGCTTTTTAAGACTCTAAAAGACAAAAATACAGTCATTTTGGCCAAAAAAGTTTTTCAGACCTTTGGTGACCAAATACAGTTATTTTGACTAAAAAAGGCTTTTTAGACACTTGGAGACCAAAATAGAATCATTTTGATCAAAAAAATGTTTTCAGATCACTGCATACGAATGGAATTATCTTGTCTAAAACCGGCTTTTTAAGACTCTAATAGACGAAAATACAATCATTTTGACTACATTTTCAGACCTTTGGTGACCAAATACAGTTATTTTGACTAAAAGGGGCTTTTTACACACTTGGAGACCAAAATAGTCATTTTGACTAAAAAAATGTTTTCAGATCACAGGTAACGAAATGCAACATCTTGTCTAAAGCTGGCTTTTTAAGACTCTAAAAGACAAAAATACAGTCATTTTGGCTAAAAAGAAAGCTTTTCAAACCTTTGGTGACCAAACGTAGTTATTTTGACTAAAAAGGGCTTTTTGGACACTTGGAGACCTAAATAGAGTAATTTTGACCAAAAACATTTTTTCAGGCCATTGGTTACCAAATGTAGTTTATCTTGTCTAAAAGCAGTGTTTTAAGACTCTAAAAGACAAAAATACAGTCATTTTGGCTAAAAAAGTTTTTCAGACCTTTGGTGACCAAATGCAGTTATTTTGACTAATAAAGACTTTTTAGACACTTAAAAAGACCAAAATAGAGTCATTTTGACCCAAACAAATGTTTCAGGCGATTGGTTACCAAATGCAATTATCTTGTCCTAAAACCGGCTTTTTAAGACTCTAAAAGACAAAAATAGTCATTTTGGCTAAATAAAGGTTTTCAGACCTTTGGTGACAAAATGCAGTTATTTTGACTAAAAAAGGGTTTTTAGACACTTGGAGACCAAAAGAGAGTCATTTTGACCAAAAACATTCTTTCAGGCCATTGGTTACCAAGAGTACTTTACCTTGTCTAAAAGCGGTGTTTTAAGACTCTAATAGACGAAAATACAATAATTTTGACTACATTTTCTTTTTCAGACCTTTGGTGACCAAATACAGTTATTTTGACTAAAAGGGGCTTTTTAGACACTTGGAGACAAAAATACAGTCATTTTGAACAAAAAAATGTTTTCAGATCACTGGTAACGAAATGCAACATCTTGTCTAAAACTGGCTTTTTAAGACTCTAAAAGACAAAAATACAGTCATTTTGGCTAAAAAAAAGTTTTTCAAACCTTTGGTGACCAAACGTAGTTATTTTGACTAAAAAGGGCTTTTTAGATACTTGGAGACCTAAATAGAGTCATTTTGACCAAAAACATTTTTTCAAGCCATTGGTTACCAAGAGTACTTTACCTTGTCTAAAAGCGGTGTTTTAAGACTCTAAAATTTAGATCACTGCATACGAAATGCAATTATCTTGTCTAAAACCGGCTTTTTACGATTCTAAAAGACAAAAATACAGTCATTTTGGCTAAAAAAAGGTTTTCAGACCTTTGGTGAACAAATGCATTTATTTTGACTAAAATAGGCTTTTTATACACTTGGAGACCAAAATAGTCATTTTGACCCAAACAAATGTTTCAGGCGATTGGTTACCAAATGCAATTATCTTGTCCTAAAACCGGCTTTTTAAGACTCTAAAAGACAAAAATACAGTCATTTTGGCCAAAAAAGTTTTTCAGACCTTTGGTGACCAAATACAGTTATTTTGACTAAAAAATGCTTTTTAGACACTTGGAGACCAAAATAGAATCATTTTGACCAAAAAAATGTTTTCAGATCACTGCATACGAATGGAATTATCTTGTCTAAAACCGGCTTTTTAAGACTCTAATAGACGAAAATACAATCATTTTGACTACATTTTCAGACCTTTGGTGACCAAATACAGTTATTTTGACTAAAAGGGGCTTTTTACACACTTGGAGACCAAAATAGTCATTTTGACTAAAAAAATGTTTTCAGATCACTGGTAACGAAATGCAACATCTTGTCTAAAGCTGGCTTTTTAAGACTCTAAAAGACAAAAATACAGTCATTTTGGCTAAAAAAAAAGCTTTTCAAACCTTTGGTGACCAAACGTAGTTATTTTGACTAAAAAGGGCTTTTTGGACACTTGGAGACCTAAATAGAGTAATTTTGACCAAAAACATTTTTTCAGGCCATTGGTTACCAAATGTAGTTTATCTTGTCTAAAAGCAGTGTTTTAAGACTCTAAAAGACAAAAATACAGTCATTTTGGCTAAAAAAGTTTTTCAGACCTTTGGTGACCAAATGCATTTATTTTGACTAATAAAGACTTTTTAGACACTTAAAGACCAAAATAGAGTCATTTTGACCCAAACAAATGTTTCAGGCGATTGGTTACCAAATGCAATTATCTTGTCCTAAAACCGGCTTTTTAAGACTCTAAAAGACAAAAATAGTCATTTTGGCTAAATAAAGGTTTTCAGACCTTTGGTGACAAAATGCAGTTATTTTGACTAAAAAAGGGTTTTTAGACACTTGGAGACCAAAAGAGAGTCATTTTGACCAAAAACATTCTTTCAGGCCATTGGTTACCAAGAGTACTTTACCTTGTCTAAAAGCGGTGTTTTAAGACTCTAATAGACGAAAATACAATAATTTTGACTACATTTTCTTTTTCAGACCTTTGGTGACCAAATACAGTTATTTTGACTAAAAGGGGCTTTTTAGACACTTGGAGACAAAAATACAGTCATTTTGAACAAAAAAATGTTTTCAGATCACTGGTAACGAAATGCAACATCTTGTCTAAAACTGGCTTTTTAAGACTCTAAAAGACAAAAATACAGTCATTTTGGCTAAAAAAAAGTTTTTCAAACCTTTGGTGACCAAATACAGTTATATTGACTAAAAAAGGCTTTTTAGACACTTGGAGACCAAAATAGAATCATTTTGACCAAAAACATTCTTTCAGGCCATTGGTTACCAAGAGTACTTTACCTTGTCTAAAACCGGCTTTTTAAGACTCTAAAAGACAGAAATGCAGTCATTTTGGCTAAAAAAGCTTCTCAGACCTATGGTGACCAAATGCAGTTATTTTGACTAATAAAGACTTTTAAGACACTTAAAGACCAAAATAGAGTCATTTTGACCCAAACACAAATGTTTCAGGCGATTGGTTACCAAATGCAATTATCTTGTCCTAAAACCGGCTTTTTAAGACTCTAAAAGACAAAAATACAGTCATTTTGGCCAAAAAAGTTTTTCAGACCTTTGGTGACCAAATACAGTTATTTTGACTAAAAAAGGCTTTTTAGACACTTGGAGACCAAAATAGAATCATTTTGACCAAAAAAATGTTTTCAGATCACTGCATACGAATGGAATTATCTTGTCTAAAACCGGCTTTTTAAGACTCTAATAGACGAAAATACAATCATTTTGACTACATTTTCAGACTTTTGGTGACCAAATACAGTTATTTTGACTAAAAGGGGCTTTTTACACACTTGGAGACCAAAATAGTCATTTTGACTAAAAAAAATGTTTTCAGATCACTGGTAACGAAATGCAACATCTTGTCTAAAGCTGGCTTTTTAAGACTCTAAAAGACAAAAATACAGTCATTTTGGCTAAAAAAAGCTTTTCAAACCTTTGGTTACCAAACGTAGTTATTTTGACTAAAAAGGGCTTTTTGGACACTTGGAGACCTAAATAGAGTAAATTTGACCAAAAACATTTTTTCAGGCCATTGGTTACCAAATGTAGTTTATCTTGTCTAAAAGCAGTGTTTTAAGACTCTAAAAGACAAAAATACAGTCATTTTGGCTAAAAAAAGTTTTTCAGACCTTTGGTGATCAAATGCAGTTATTTTAAGTAAAAAATGCTTTTTAGACATTTGGAGACCAAAATAGAATCATTTTAACCAAAAAAATGTTTTCAGATCACTGCATACGAAATGCAATTATCTTGTCTAAAACCGGCTTTTTAAGACTCTAAAAGACAAAAATAGTCATTTTGGCTAAATAAAGGTTTTCATACCTTTGGTGACAAAATGCAGTTATTTTGACTAAAAAAGGGTTTTTAGACACTTGGAGACCAAAATAGAGTCATTTTGACCCAAACAAATGTTTCAGGCGATTGGTTACCAAATGCAATTATCTTGTCTAAAACCGGCTTTTTAAGACTCTAAAAGACAGAAATGCAGTAATTTTGGCTAAAAATGTTTTTCAGACCTTTGGTGACCAAATGCAGTTATTTTGACTAAAATAGGGTTTTTAGACACTTGAAGACCTAAATAGAGTCGTTTTGAGCCAAACAAATGTTTCAGGCGATTGGTTACCAAATGCAATTATCTTGTCAAAAACCGGCTTTTTAAGACTCGAATAGTCGAAAATGCAATCATTTAAACTACATTTTTTTTTTTAAAACCTTTGCTGACCAAATACAGATATTTTGACCAAAAGGGTCTTTTTAGACACTTGGAGACCAAAATAGAGTCATTTTGATCAAAAAAATGTTTTCAGATCACTGGTAACGAAATGCAATTATCTTGTCTAAAACCAGCTTTTTAAGACTAAAAGACAAAAATACAGTCATTTTGGTTAAAAAAAAAGTTTTTCAGACCTTGTGTGACCAAACGTAGTTATTTTGACTAAAATGGCTTTTTAGACACTTAGAGACCTAAATAGAGTCATTTTTACCAAAAACATTTTTTCAGGCCATTGGTTACCAAATGTCTTTTATCTTGTCTAAAAGCATTGTTTTAAGACTCTAAAAGACAAAAATACAGTCATTTTGGCTAAAAAAGTTTTTCAGACCTTTGGTGATCAAATGCATTTATTTTGACTAAAATAGGCTTTTTATACACCTGGAGACCAAAATAGTCATTTTGACCCAAACAAATGTTTCAGGCGATTGGTTACCAAATGCAATTATCTTGTCCTAAAACCGGCTTTTTAAGACTCTAAAAGACAAAAATACAGTCATTTTGGCCAAAAAAGTTTTTCAGACCTTTGGTGACCAAATACAGTTATTTTGACTAAAAAATGCTTTTTAGACACTTGGAGACCAAAATAGAATCATTTTGACCAAAAAAATGTTTTCAGATCACTGCATACGAATGGAATTATCTTGTCTAAAACCGGCTTTTTAAGACTCGAATAGACGAAAATACAATCATTTTGACTACATTTTCAGACCTTTGGTGACCAAATACAGTTATTTTGACTAAAAGGGGCTTTTTACACACTTGGAGACCAAAATAGTCATTTTGACTAAAAAAATGTTTTCAGATCACTGGTAACGAAATGCAACATCTTGTCAAAAACTGGCTTTTTAAGACTCTAAAAGACAAAAATACAGTCATTTTGGCTAAAAAAAGCTTTTCAAACCTTTGATGACCAAACGTAGTTATTTTGACTAAATAGGGCTTTTTGGACACTTGGAGACCTAAATAGAGTTATTTTGACCAAAAACATTTTTTCAGGCCATTGGTTACCAAATGTAGTTTATCTTGTCTAAAAGCAGTGTTTTAAGACTCTAAAAGACAAAAATACAGTCATTTTGGCTAAAAAAGTTTTTCAGACCTTTGGTGACCAAATGCAGTTATTTTGACTAATAAAGACTTTTTAGACACTTAAAGACCAAAATAGAGTCATTTTGACCCAAACAAATGTTTCAGGCGATTGGTTACCAAATGCAATTATCTTGTCCTAAAACCGGCTTTTTAAGACTCTAAAAGACAAAAATACAGTCATTTTGGCCAAAAAAGTTTTTCAGACCTTTGGTGACCAAATACAGTTATTTTGACTAAAAGGGGCTTTTTACACACTTGGAGACCAAAATAGTCATTTTGACTAAAAAAAATGTTTTCAGATCACTGGTAACGAAATGCAACATCTTGTCTAAAACTGGCTTTTTAAGACTCTAAAAGACAAAAATACAGTCATTTTGGCTAAAAAAAGTTTTTCAAACCTTTGGTGACCAAATACAGTTATATTGACTAAAAAAGGCTTTTTAGACACTTGGAGACCAAAATAGAATCATTTTGACCAAAAACATTCTTTCAGGCCATTGGTTACCAAGAGTACTTTACCTTGTCTAAAACCGGCTTTTTAAGACTCTAAAAGACAGAAATGCAGTCATTTTGGCTAAAAAAGCTTCTCAGACCTATGGTGACCAAATGCAGTTATTTTGACTAATAAAGACTTTTAAGACACTTAAAGACCAAAATAGAGTCATTTTGACCCAAACACAAATGTTTCAGGCGATTGGTTACCAAATGCAATTATCTTGTCCTAAAACCGGCTTTTTAAGACTCTAAAAGACAAAAATACAGTCATTTTGGCCAAAAAAGTTTTTCAGACCTTTGGTGACCAAATACAGTTATTTTGACTAAAAAAGGCTTTTTAGACACTTGGAGACCAAAATAGAATCATTTTGACCAAAAAAATGTTTTCAGATCACTGCATACGAATGGAATTATCTTGTCTAAAACCGGCTTTTTAAGACTCTAATAGACGAAAATACAATCATTTTGACTACATTTTCAGACCTTTGGTGACCAAATACAGTTATTTTGACTAAAAGGGGCTTTTTACACACTTGGAGACCAAAATAGTCATTTTGACTAAAAAAAATGTTTTCAGATCACTGGTAACGAAATGCAACATCTTGTCTAAAGCTGGCTTTTTAAGACTCTAAAAGACAAAAATACAGTCATTTTGGCTAAAAAAAGCTTTTCAAACCTTTGGTGACCAAACGTAGTTATTTTGACTAAAAAGGGCTTTTTGGACACTTGGAGACCTAAATAGAGTAAATTTGACCAAAAACATTTTTTCAGGCCATTGGTTACCAAATGTAGTTTATCTTGTCTAAAAGCAGTGTTTTAAGACTCTAAAAGACAAAAATACAGTCATTTTGGCTAAAAAAGTTTTTCAGACCTTTGGTGATCAAATGCAGTTATTTTAACTAAAAAATGCTTTTTAGACATTTGGAGACCAAAATAGAATCATTTTAACCAAAAAAATGTTTTCAGATCACTGCATACGAAATGCAATTATCTTGTCTAAAACCGGCTTTTTAAGACTCTAAAAGACAAAAATAGTCATTTTGGCTAAATAAAGGTTTTCATACCTTTGGTGACAAAATGCAGTTATTTTGACTAAAAAAGGGTTTTTAGACACTTGAAGACCTAAATAGAGTCGTTTTGAGCCAAACAAATGTTTCAGGCGATTGGTTACCAAATGCAATTATCTTGTCAAAAACCGGCTTTTTAAGACTCGAATAGTCGAAAATGCAATCATTTAAAGTACATTTTTTTTTTAAAACCTTTGCTGACCAAATACAGATATTTTGACCAAAAGGGTCTTTTTAGACACTTGGAGACCAAAATAGAGTCATTTTGATCAAAAAAATGTTTTCAGATCACTGGTAACGAAATGCAATTATCTTGTCTAAAACCAGCTTTTTAAGACTAAAAGACAAAAATACAGTCATTTTGGTTAAAAAAAAAGTTTTTCAGACCTTGTGTGACCAAACGTAGTTATTTTGACTAAAATGGCTTTTTAGACACTTAGAGACCTAAATAGAGTCATTTTTACCAAAAACATTTTTTCAGGCCATTGGTTACCAAATGTCTTTTATCTTGTCTAAAAGCATTGTTTTAAGACTCTAAAAGACAAAAATACAGTCATTTTGGCTAAAAAAGTTTTTCAGACCTTTGGTGATCAAATGCATTTATTTTGACTAAAATAGGCTTTTTATACACTTGGAGACCAAAATAGTCATTTTGACCCAAACAAATGTTTCAGGCGATTGGTTACCAAATGCAATTATCTTGTCCTAAAACCGGCTTTTTAAGACTCTAAAAGACAAAAATACAGTCATTTTGGCCAAAAAAGTTTTTCAGACCTTTGGTGACCAAATACAGTTATTTTGACTAAAAAAGGCTTTTTAGACACTTGGAGACCAAAATAGAATCATTTTGATCAAAAAAATGTTTTCAGATCACTGCATACGAATGGAATTATCTTGTCTAAAACCGGCTTTTTAAGACTCTAATAGACGAAAATACAATCATTTTGACTACATTTTCAGACCTTTGGTGACCAAATACAGTTATTTTGACTAAAAGGGGCTTTTTACACACTTGGAGACCAAAATAGTCATTTTGACTAAAAAAATGTTTTCAGATCACAGGTAACGAAATGCAACATCTTGTCTAAAGCTGGCTTTTTAAGACTCTAAAAGACAAAAATACAGTCATTTTGGCTAAAAAGAAAGCTTTTCAAACCTTTGGTGACCAAACGTAGTTATTTTGACTAAAAAGGGCTTTTTGGACACTTGGAGACCTAAATAGAGTAATTTTGACCAAAAACATTTTTTCAGGCCATTGGTTACCAAATGTAGTTTATCTTGTCTAAAAGCAGTGTTTTAAGACTCTAAAAGACAAAAATACAGTCATTTTGGCTAAAAAAGTTTTTCAGACCTTTGGTGACCAAATGCAGTTATTTTGACTAATAAAGACTTTTTAGACACTTAAAAAGACCAAAATAGAGTCATTTTGACCCAAACAAATGTTTCAGGCGATTGGTTACCAAATGCAATTATCTTGTCCTAAAACCGGCTTTTTAAGACTCTAAAAGACAAAAATAGTCATTTTGGCTAAATAAAGGTTTTCAGACCTTTGGTGACAAAATGCAGTTATTTTGACTAAAAAAGGGTTTTTAGACACTTGGAGACCAAAAGAGAGTCATTTTGACCAAAAACATTCTTTCAGGCCATTGGTTACCAAGAGTACTTTACCTTGTCTAAAAGCGGTGTTTTAAGACTCTAATAGACGAAAATACAATAATTTTGACTACATTTTCTTTTTCAGACCTTTGGTGACCAAATACAGTTATTTTGACTAAAAGGGGCTTTTTAGACACTTGGAGACAAAAATACAGTCATTTTGAACAAAAAAATGTTTTCAGATCACTGGTAACGAAATGCAACATCTTGTCTAAAACTGGCTTTTTAAGACTCTAAAAGACAAAAATACAGTCATTTTGGCTAAAAAAAAGTTTTTCAAACCTTTGGTGACCAAACGTAGTTATTTTGACTAAAAAGGGCTTTTTAGATACTTGGAGACCTAAATAGAGTCATTTTGACCAAAAACATTTTTTCAAGCCATTGGTTACCAAGAGTACTTTACCTTGTCTAAAAGCGGTGTTTTAAGACTCTAAAATTTAGATCACTGCATACGAAATGCAATTATCTTGTCTAAAACCGGCTTTTTACGATTCTAAAAGACAAAAATACAGTCATTTTGGCTAAAAAAAGGTTTTCAGACCTTTGGTGAACAAATGCATTTATTTTGACTAAAATAGGCTTTTTATACACTTGGAGACCAAAATAGTCATTTTGACCCAAACAAATGTTTCAGGCGATTGGTTACCAAATGCAATTATCTTGTCCTAAAACCGGCTTTTTAAGACTCTAAAAGACAAAAATACAGTCATTTTGGCCAAAAAAGTTTTTCAGACCTTTGGTGACCAAATACAGTTATTTTGACTAAAAAATGCTTTTTAGACACTTGGAGACCAAAATAGAATCATTTTGACCAAAAAAATGTTTTCAGATCACTGCATACGAATGGAATTATCTTGTCTAAAACCGGCTTTTTAAGACTCTAATAGACGAAAATACAATCATTTTGACTACATTTTCAGACCTTTGGTGACCAAATACAGTTATTTTGACTAAAAGGGGCTTTTTACACACTTGGAGACCAAAATAGTCATTTTGACTAAAAAAATGTTTTCAGATCACTGGTAACGAAATGCAACATCTTGTCAAAAACTGGCTTTTTAAGACTCTAAAAGACAAAAATACAGTCATTTTGGCTAAAAAAAGCTTTTCAAACCTTTGGTGACCAAACGTAGTTATTTTAACTAAAAAGGGCTTTTTGGACACTTGGAGACCTAAATAGAGTTATTTTGACCAAAAACATTTTTTCAGGCCATTGGTTACCAAATGTAGTTTATCTTGTCTAAAAGCAGTGTTTTAAGACTCTAAAAGACAAAAATACAGTCATTTTGGCTAAAAAAGTTTTTCAGACCTTTGGTGATCAAATGCAGTTATTTTAACTAAAAAATGCTTTTTAGACATTTGGAGACCAAAATAGAATCATTTTAACCAAAAAAATGTTTTCAGATCACTGCATACGAAATGCAATTATCTTGTCTAAAACCGGCTTTTTAAGACTCTAAAAGACAAAAATAGTCATTTTGGCTAAATAAAGGTTTTCATACCTTTGGTGACAAAATGCAGTTATTTTGACTAAAAAAGGGTTTTTAGACACTTGGAGACCAAAATAGAGTCATTTTGACCCAAACAAATGTTTCAGGCGATTGGTTACCAAATGCAATTATCTTGTCTAAAACCGGCTTTTTAAGACTCTAAAAGACAGAAATGCAGTAATTTTGGCTAAAAATGTTTTTCAGACCTTTGGTGACCAAATGCAGTTATTTTGACTAAAATAGGGTTTTTAGACACTTGAAGACCTAAATAGAGTCGTTTTGAGCCAAACAAATGTTTCAGGCGATTGGTTACCAAATGCAATTATCTTGTCAAAAACCGGCTTTTTAAGACTCGAATAGTCGAAAATGCAATCATTTAAAGTACATTTTTTTTTTAAAACCTTTGCTGACCAAATACAGATATTTTGACCAAAAGGGTCTTTTTAGACACTTGGAGACCAAAATAGAGTCATTTTGATCAAAAAAATGTTTTCAGATCACTGGTAACGAAATGCAATTATCTTGTCTAAAACCAGCTTTTTAAGACTAAAAGACAAAAATACAGTCATTTTGGTTAAAAAAAAAGTTTTTCAGACCTTGTGTGACCAAACGTAGTTATTTTGACTAAAATGGCTTTTTAGACACTTAGAGACCTAAATAGAGTCATTTTTACCAAAAACATTTTTTCAGGCCATTGGTTACCAAATGTCTTTTATCTTGTCTAAAAGCATTGTTTTAAGACTCTAAAAGACAAAAATACAGTCATTTTGGCTAAAAAAGTTTTTCAGACCTTTGGTGATCAAATGCATTTATTTTGACTAAAATAGGCTTTTTATACACTTGGAGACCAAAATAGTCATTTTGACCCAAACAAATGTTTCAGGCGATTGGTTACCAAATGCAATTATCTTGTCCTAAAACCGGCTTTTTAAGACTCTAAAAGACAAAAATACAGTCATTTTGGCCAAAAAAGTTTTTCAGACCTTTGGTGACCAAATACAGTTATTTTGACTAAAAAAGGCTTTTTAGACACTTGGAGACCAAAATAGAATCATTTTGATCAAAAAAATGTTTTCAGATCACTGCATACGAATGGAATTATCTTGTCTAAAACCGGCTTTTTAAGACTCTAATAGACGAAAATACAATCATTTTGACTACATTTTCAGACCTTTGGTGACCAAATACAGTTATTTTGACTAAAAGGGGCTTTTTACACACTTGGAGACCAAAATAGTCATTTTGACTAAAAAAATGTTTTCAGATCACAGGTAACGAAATGCAACATCTTGTCTAAAGCTGGCTTTTTAAGACTCTAAAAGACAAAAATACAGTCATTTTGGCTAAAAAGAAAGCTTTTCAAACCTTTGGTGACCAAACGTAGTTATTTTGACTAAAAAGGGCTTTTTGGACACTTGGAGACCTAAATAGAGTAATTTTGACCAAAAACATTTTTTCAGGCCATTGGTTACCAAATGTAGTTTATCTTGTCTAAAAGCAGTGTTTTAAGACTCTAAAAGACAAAAATACAGTCATTTTGGCTAAAAAAGTTTTTCAGACCTTTGGTGACCAAATGCAGTTATTTTGACTAATAAAGACTTTTTAGACACTTAAAAAGACCAAAATAGAGTCATTTTGACCCAAACAAATGTTTCAGGCGATTGGTTACCAAATGCAATTATCTTGTCCTAAAACCGGCTTTTTAAGACTCTAAAAGACAAAAATAGTCATTTTGGCTAAATAAAGGTTTTCAGACCTTTGGTGACAAAATGCAGTTATTTTGACTAAAAAAGGGTTTTTAGACACTTGGAGACCAAAAGAGAGTCATTTTGACCAAAAACATTCTTTCAGGCCATTGGTTACCAAGAGTACTTTACCTTGTCTAAAAGCGGTGTTTTAAGACTCTAATAGACGAAAATACAATAATTTTGACTACATTTTCTTTTTCAGACCTTTGGTGACCAAATACAGTTATTTTGACTAAAAGGGGCTTTTTAGACACTTGGAGACAAAAATACAGTCATTTTGAACAAAAAAATGTTTTCAGATCACTGGTAACGAAATGCAACATCTTGTCTAAAACTGGCTTTTTAAGACTCTAAAAGACAAAAATACAGTCATTTTGGCTAAAAAAAAGTTTTTCAAACCTTTGGTGACCAAACGTAGTTATTTTGACTAAAAAGGGCTTTTTAGATACTTGGAGACCTAAATAGAGTCATTTTGACCAAAAACATTTTTTCAAGCCATTGGTTACCAAGAGTACTTTACCTTGTCTAAAAGCGGTGTTTTAAGACTCTAAAATTTAGATCACTGCATACGAAATGCAATTATCTTGTCTAAAACCGGCTTTTTACGATTCTAAAAGACAAAAATACAGTCATTTTGGCTAAAAAAAGGTTTTCAGACCTTTGGTGAACAAATGCATTTATTTTGACTAAAATAGGCTTTTTATACACTTGGAGACCAAAATAGTCATTTTGACCCAAACAAATGTTTCAGGCGATTGGTTACCAAATGCAATTATCTTGTCCTAAAACCGGCTTTTTAAGACTCTAAAAGACAAAAATACAGTCATTTTGGCCAAAAAAGTTTTTCAGACCTTTGGTGACCAAATACAGTTATTTTGACTAAAAAATGCTTTTTAGACACTTGGAGACCAAAATAGAATCATTTTGACCAAAAAAATGTTTTCAGATCACTGCATACGAATGGAATTATCTTGTCTAAAACCGGCTTTTTAAGACTCTAATAGACGAAAATACAATCATTTTGACTACATTTTCAGACCTTTGGTGACCAAATACAGTTATTTTGACTAAAAGGGGCTTTTTACACACTTGGAGACCAAAATAGTCATTTTGACTAAAAAAATGTTTTCAGATCACTGGTAACGAAATGCAACATCTTGTCAAAAACTGGCTTTTTAAGACTCTAAAAGACAAAAATACAGTCATTTTGGCTAAAAAAAGCTTTTCAAACCTTTGGTGACCAAACGTAGTTATTTTAACTAAAAAGGGCTTTTTGGACACTTGGAGACCTAAATAGAGTTATTTTGACCAAAAACATTTTTTCAGGCCATTGGTTACCAAATGTAGTTTATCTTGTCTAAAAGCAGTGTTTTAAGACTCTAAAAGACAAAAATACAGTCATTTTGGCTAAAAAAGTTTTTCAGACCTTTGGTGACCAAATACAGTTATTTTGACTAAAAAAGGCTTTTTAGACACTTGGAGACCAAAATAGAATCATTTTGACCAAAAAAATGTTTTCAGATCACTGCATACGAATGGAATTATCTTGTCTAAAACCGGCTTTTTAAGACTCTAATAGACGAAAATACAATCATTTTGACTACATTTTCAGACCTTTGGTGACCAAATACAGTTATTTTGACTAAAAGGGGCTTTTTACACACTTGGAGACCAAAATAGTCATTTTGACTAAAAAAAATGTTTTCAGATCACTGGTAACGAAATGCAACATCTTGTCTAAAACTGGCTTTTTAAGACTCTAAAAGACAAAAATACAGTCATTTTGGCTAAAAAAAGTTTTTCAAACCTTTGGTGACCAAATACAGTTATATTGACTAAAAAAGGCTTTTTAGACACTTGGAGACCAAAATAGAATCATTTTGACCAAAAACATTCTTTCAGGCCATTGGTTACCAAGAGTACTTTACCTTGTCTAAAACCGGCTTTTTAAGGCTCTAAAAGACAGAAATGCAGTCATTTTGGCTAAAAAAGCTTCTCAGACCTATGGTGACCAAATGCAGTTATTTTGACTAATAAAGACTTTTAAGACACTTAAAGACCAAAATAGAGTCATTTTGACCCAAACACAAATGTTTCAGGCGATTGGTTACCAAATGCAATTATCTTGTCCTAAAACCGGCTTTTTAAGACTCTAAAAGACAAAAATACAGTCATTTTGGCCAAAAAAGTTTTTCAGACCTTTGGTGACCAAATACAGTTATTTTGACTAAAAAAGGCTTTTTAGACACTTGGAGACCAAAATAGAATCATTTTGACCAAAAAAATGTTTTCAGATCACTGCATACGAATGGAATTATCTTGTCTAAAACCGGCTTTTTAAGACTCTAATAGACGAAAATACAATCATTTTGACTACATTTTCAGACCTTTTGTGACCAAATACAGTTATTTTGACTAAAAGGGGCTTTTTACACACTTGGAGACCAAAATAGTCATTTTGACTAAAAAAATGTTTTCAGATCACTGGTAACGAAATGCAACATCTTGTCTAAAGCTGGCTTTTTAAGACTCTAAAAGACAAAAATACAGTCATTTTGGCTAAAAAAAGCTTTTCAAACCTTTGGTGACCAAACGTAGTTATTTTGACTAAAAAGGGCTTTTTGGACACTTGGAGACCTAAATAGAGTAAATTTGACCAAAAACATTTTTTTAGGCCATTGGTTACCAAATGTAGTTTATCTTGTCTAAAAGCAGTGTTTTAAGACTCTAAAAGACAAAAATACAGTCATTTTGGCTAAAAAAGTTTTTCAGACCTTTGGTGATCAAATGCAGTTATTTTAACTAAAAAATGCTTTTTAGACATTTGGAGACCAAAATAGAATCATTTTAACCAAAAAAATGTTTTCAGATCACTGCATACGAAATGCAATTATCTTGTCTAAAACCGGCTTTTTAAGACTCTAAAAGACAAAAATAGTCATTTTGGCTAAATAAAGGTTTTCATACCTTTGGTGACAAAATGCAGTTATTTTGACTAAAAAAGGGTTTTTAGACACTTGGAGACCAAAATAGAGTCATTTTGACCCAAACAAATGTTTCAGGCGATTGGTTACCAAATGCAATTATCTTGTCTAAAACCGGCTTTTTAAGACTCTAAAAGACAGAAATGCAGTAATTTTGGCTAAAAATGTTTTTCAGATCTTTGGTGACCAAATGCAGTTATTTTGACTAAAATAGGGTTTTTAGACACTTGAAGACCTAAATAGAGTCGTTTTGAGCCAAACAAATGTTTCAGGCGATTGGTTACCAAATGCAATTATCTTGTCAAAAACCGGCTTTTTAAGACTCGAATAGTCGAAAATGCAATCATTTAAACTACATTTTTTTTTTTTTAAACCTTTGCTGACCAAATACAGATATTTTGACCAAAAGGGTCTTTTTAGACACTTGGAGACCAAAATAGAGTCATTTTGATCAAAAAAATGTTTTCAGATCACTGGTAACGAAATGCAATTATCTTGTCTAAAACCAGCTTTTTAAGACTAAAAGACAAAAATACAGTCATTTTGGTTAAAAAAAAAGTTTTTCAGACCTTGTGTGACCAAACGTAGTTATTTTGACTAAAATGGCTTTTTAGACACTTAGAGACCTAAATAGAGTCATTTTTACCAAAAACATTTTTTCAGGCCATTGGTTACCAAATGTCGTTTATCTTGTCTAAAAGCATTGTTTTAAGACTCTAAAAGACAAAAATACAGTCATTTTGGCTAAAAAAGTTTTTCAGACCTTTGGTGATCAAATGCAGTTATTTTAACTAACAAATGCTTTTTAGACACTTGGAGACCAAAATAGAATCATTTTAACCAAAAAAATGTTTTCAGATCACTGCATACGAAATGCAATTATCTTGTCTAAAACCGGCTTGTTAAGACTCTAAAAGACAAAAATAGTCATTTTGGCTAAATAAAGGTTTTCAGACCTTTGGTGACAAAATGCAGTTATTTTGACTAAAAAAGGGTTTTTAGACACTTGGAGACCAGAAGAGAGTCATTTTGACCAAAAACATTCTTTCAGGCCATTGGTTACCAAGAGTACTTTACCTTGTCTAAAAGCGGTGTTTTAAGACTCTAATAGACGAAAATGCAATAATTTTGACTACATTTTCTTTTTCAGACCTTTGGTGACCAAATACAGTTATTTTGACTAAAAGGGGCTTTTTAGACACTTGGAGACAAAAATACAGTTATTTTGAACAAAAAAATGTTTTCAGATCACTGGTAACGAAATGCAACATCTTGTCTAAAACTGGCTTTTTAAGACTCTAAAAGACAAAAATACAGTCATTTTGGCTAAAAAAAAGTTTTTCAAACCTTTGGTGACCAAACGTAGTTATTTTGACTAAAAAGGGCTTTTTAGACACTTGGAGACCTAAATAGAGTCATTTTGACCAAAAACATTTTTTCAAGCCATTGGTTACCAAGAGTACTTTACCTTGTCTAAAAGTGGTGTTTTAAGACTCTAAAATTTAGATCACTGCATACGAAATGCAATTATCTTGTCTAAAACCGGCTTTTTAAGATTCTAAAAGACAAAAATACAGTCATTTTGGCTAAAAAAGGTTTTCAGACCTTTGGTGAACAAATGCATTTATTTTGACTAAAATAGGCTTTTTATACACTTGGAGACCAAAATAGTCATTTTGACCCAAACAAATGTTTCAGGCGATTGGTTACCAAATGCAATTATCTTGTCCTAAAACCGGCTTTTTAAGACTCTAAAAGACAAAAATACAGTCATTTTGGCCAAAAAAGTTTTTCAGACCTTTGGTGACCAAATACAGTTATTTTGACTAAAAAATGCTTTTTAGACACTTGGAGACCAAAATAGAATCATTTTGACCAAAAAAATGTTTTCAGATCACTGCATACGAATGGAATTATCTTGTCTAAAACCGGCTTTTTAAGACTCTAATAGACGAAAATACAATCATTTTGACTACATTTTCAGACCTTTGGTGACCAAATACAGTTATTTTGACTAAAAGGGGCTTTTTACACACTTGGAGACCAAAATAGTCATTTTGACTAAAAAAATGTTTTCAGATCACTGGTAACGAAATGCAACATCTTGTCAAAAACTGGCTTTTTAAGACTCTAAAAGACAAAAATACAGTCATTTTGGCTAAAAAAAGCTTTTCAAACCTTTGATGACCAAACGTAGTTATTTTGACTAAAAAGGGCTTTTTGGACACTTGGAGACCTAAATAGAGTTATTTTGACCAAAAACATTTTTTCAGGCCATTGTTTACCAAATGTAGTTTATCTTGTCTAAAAGCAGTGTTTTAAGACTCTAAAAGACAAAAATACAGTCATTTTGGCCAAAAAAGTTTTTCAGACCTTTGGTGACCAAATACAGTTATTTTGACTAAAAAATGCTTTTTAGACACTTGGAGACCAAAATAGAATCATTTTGACCAAAAAAATGTTTTCAGATCACTGCATACGAATGGAATTATCTTGTCTAAAACCGGCTTTTTAAGACTCTAATAGACGAAAATACAATCATTTTGACTACATTTTCAGACCTTTGGTGACCAAATACAGTTATTTTGACTAAAAGGGGCTTTTTACACACTTGGAGACCAAAATAGTCATTTTGACTAAAAAAATGTTTTCAGATCACTGGTAACGAAATGCAACATCTTGTCAAAAACTGGCTTTTTAAGACTCTAAAAGACAAAAATACAGTCATTTTGGCTAAAAAAAGCTTTTCAAACCTTTGGTGACCAAACGTAGTTATTTTAACTAAAAAGGGCTTTTTGGACACTTGGAGACCTAAATAGAGTTATTTTGACCAAAAACATTTTTTCAGGCCATTGGTTACCAAATGTAGTTTATCTTGTCTAAAAGCAGTGTTTTAAGACTCTAAAAGACAAAAATACAGTCATTTTGGCTAAAAAAGTTTTTCAGACCTTTGGTGACCAAATACAGTTATTTTGACTAAAAAAGGCTTTTTAGACACTTGGAGACCAAAATAGAATCATTTTGACCAAAAAAATGTTTTCAGATCACTGCATACGAATGGAATTATCTTGTCTAAAACCGGCTTTTTAAGACTCTAATAGACGAAAATACAATCATTTTGACTACATTTTCAGACCTTTGGTGACCAAATACAGTTATTTTGACTAAAAGGGGCTTTTTACACACTTGGAGACCAAAATAGTCATTTTGACTAAAAAAAATGTTTTCAGATCACTGGTAACGAAATGCAACATCTTGTCTAAAACTGGCTTTTTAAGACTCTAAAAGACAAAAATACAGTCATTTTGGCTAAAAAAAGTTTTTCAAACCTTTGGTGACCAAATACAGTTATATTGACTAAAAAAGGCTTTTTAGACACTTGGAGACCAAAATAGAATCATTTTGACCAAAAACATTCTTTCAGGCCATTGGTTACCAAGAGTACTTTACCTTGTCTAAAACCGGCTTTTTAAGGCTCTAAAAGACAGAAATGCAGTCATTTTGGCTAAAAAAGCTTCTCAGACCTATGGTGACCAAATGCAGTTATTTTGACTAATAAAGACTTTTAAGACACTTAAAGACCAAAATAGAGTCATTTTGACCCAAACACAAATGTTTCAGGCGATTGGTTACCAAATGCAATTATCTTGTCCTAAAACCGGCTTTTTAAGACTCTAAAAGACAAAAATACAGTCATTTTGGCCAAAAAAGTTTTTCAGACCTTTGGTGACCAAATACAGTTATTTTGACTAAAAAAGGCTTTTTAGACACTTGGAGACCAAAATAGAATCATTTTGACCAAAAAAATGTTTTCAGATCACTGCATACGAATGGAATTATCTTGTCTAAAACCGGCTTTTTAAGACTCTAATAGACGAAAATACAATCATTTTGACTACATTTTCAGACCTTTTGTGACCAAATACAGTTATTTTGACTAAAAGGGGCTTTTTACACACTTGGAGACCAAAATAGTCATTTTGACTAAAAAAATGTTTTCAGATCACTGGTAACGAAATGCAACATCTTGTCTAAAGCTGGCTTTTTAAGACTCTAAAAGACAAAAATACAGTCATTTTGGCTAAAAAAAGCTTTTCAAACCTTTGGTGACCAAACGTAGTTATTTTGACTAAAAAGGGCTTTTTGGACACTTGGAGACCTAAATAGAGTAAATTTGACCAAAAACATTTTTTTAGGCCATTGGTTACCAAATGTAGTTTATCTTGTCTAAAAGCAGTGTTTTAAGACTCTAAAAGACAAAAATACAGTCATTTTGGCTAAAAAAGTTTTTCAGACCTTTGGTGATCAAATGCAGTTATTTTAACTAAAAAATGCTTTTTAGACATTTGGAGACCAAAATAGAATCATTTTAACCAAAAAAATGTTTTCAGATCACTGCATACGAAATGCAATTATCTTGTCTAAAACCGGCTTTTTAAGACTCTAAAAGACAAAAATAGTCATTTTGGCTAAATAAAGGTTTTCATACCTTTGGTGACAAAATGCAGTTATTTTGACTAAAAAAGGGTTTTTAGACACTTGGAGACCAAAATAGAGTCATTTTGACCCAAACAAATGTTTCAGGCGATTGGTTACCAAATGCAATTATCTTGTCTAAAACCGGCTTTTTAAGACTCTAAAAGACAGAAATGCAGTAATTTTGGCTAAAAATGTTTTTCAGATCTTTGGTGACAAAATGCAGTTATTTTGACTAAAAAAGGGTTTTTAGACACTTGGAGACCAGAAGAGAGTCATTTTGACCAAAAACATTCTTTCAGGCCATTGGTTACCAAGAGTACTTTACCTTGTCTAAAAGCGGTGTTTTAAGACTCTAATAGACGAAAATGCAATAATTTTGACTACATTTTCTTTTTCAGACCTTTGGTGACCAAATACAGTTATTTTGACTAAAAGGGGCTTTTTAGACACTTGGAGACAAAAATACAGTCATTTTGGCTAAAAAAAAGTTTTTCAAACCTTTGGTGACCAAACGTAGTTATTTTGACTAAAAAGGGCTTTTTAGACACTTGGAGACCTAAATAGAGTCATTTTGACCAAAAACATTTTTTCAAGCCATTGGTTACCAAGAGTACTTTACCTTGTCTAAAAGTGGTGTTTTAAGACTCTAAAATTTAGATCACTGCATACGAAATGCAATTATCTTGTCTAAAACCGGCTTTTTAAGATTCTAAAAGACAAAAATACAGTCATTTTGGCTAAAAAAGGTTTTCAGACCTTTGGTGAACAAATGCATTTATTTTGACTAAAATAGGCTTTTTATACACTTGGAGACCAAAATAGTCATTTTGACCCAAACAAATGTTTCAGGCGATTGGTTACCAAATGCAATTATCTTGTCCTAAAACCGGCTTTTTAAGACTCTAAAAGACAAAAATACAGTCATTTTGGCCAAAAAAGTTTTTCAGACCTTTGGTGACCAAATACAGTTATTTTGACTAAAAAATGCTTTTTAGACACTTGGAGACCAAAATAGAATCATTTTGACCAAAAAAATGTTTTCAGATCACTGCATACGAATGGAATTATCTTGTCTAAAACCGGCTTTTTAAGACTCTAATAGACGAAAATACAATCATTTTGACTACATTTTCAGACCTTTGGTGACCAAATACAGTTATTTTGACTAAAAGGGGCTTTTTACACACTTGGAGACCAAAATAGTCATTTTGACTAAAAAAATGTTTTCAGATCACTGGTAACGAAATGCAACATCTTGTCAAAAACTGGCTTTTTAAGACTCTAAAAGACAAAAATACAGTCATTTTGGCTAAAAAAAGCTTTTCAAACCTTTGATGACCAAACGTAGTTATTTTGACTAAAAAGGGCTTTTTGGACACTTGGAGACCTAAATAGAGTTATTTTGACCAAAAACATTTTTTCAGGCCATTGTTTACCAAATGTAGTTTATCTTGTCTAAAAGCAGTGTTTTAAGACTCTAAAAGACAAAAATACAGTCATTTTGGCCAAAAAAGTTTTTCAGACCTTTGGTGACCAAATACAGTTATTTTGACTAAAAAATGCTTTTTAGACACTTGGAGACCAAAATAGAATCATTTTGACCAAAAAAATGTTTTCAGATCACTGCATACGAATGGAATTATCTTGTCTAAAACCGGCTTTTTAAGACTCTAATAGACGAAAATACAATCATTTTGACTACATTTTCAGACCTTTGGTGACCAAATACAGTTATTTTGACTAAAAGGGGCTTTTTACACACTTGGAGACCAAAATAGTCATTTTGACTAAAAAAATGTTTTCAGATCACTGGTAACGAAATGCAACATCTTGTCAAAAACTGGCTTTTTAAGACTCTAAAAGACAAAAATACAGTCATTTTGGCTAAAAAAAGCTTTTCAAACCTTTGGTGACCAAACGTAGTTATTTTAACTAAAAAGGGCTTTTTGGACACTTGGAGACCTAAATAGAGTTATTTTGACCAAAAACATTTTTTCAGGCCATTGGTTACCAAATGTAGTTTATCTTGTCTAAAAGCAGTGTTTTAAGACTCTAAAAGACAAAAATACAGTCATTTTGGCTAAAAAAGTTTTTCAGACCTTTGGTGACCAAATACAGTTATTTTGACTAAAAAAGGCTTTTTAGACACTTGGAGACCAAAATAGAATCATTTTGACCAAAAAAATGTTTTCAGATCACTGCATACGAATGGAATTATCTTGTCTAAAACCGGCTTTTTAAGACTCTAATAGACGAAAATACAATCATTTTGACTACATTTTCAGACCTTTGGTGACCAAATACAGTTATTTTGACTAAAAGGGGCTTTTTACACACTTGGAGACCAAAATAGTCATTTTGACTAAAAAAAATGTTTTCAGATCACTGGTAACGAAATGCAACATCTTGTCTAAAACTGGCTTTTTAAGACTCTAAAAGACAAAAATACAGTCATTTTGGCTAAAAAAAGTTTTTCAAACCTTTGGTGACCAAATACAGTTATATTGACTAAAAAAGGCTTTTTAGACACTTGGAGACCAAAATAGAATCATTTTGACCAAAAACATTCTTTCAGGCCATTGGTTACCAAGAGTACTTTACCTTGTCTAAAACCGGCTTTTTAAGGCTCTAAAAGACAGAAATGCAGTCATTTTGGCTAAAAAAGCTTCTCAGACCTATGGTGACCAAATGCAGTTATTTTGACTAATAAAGACTTTTAAGACACTTAAAGACCAAAATAGAGTCATTTTGACCCAAACACAAATGTTTCAGGCGATTGGTTACCAAATGCAATTATCTTGTCCTAAAACCGGCTTTTTAAGACTCTAAAAGACAAAAATACAGTCATTTTGGCCAAAAAAGTTTTTCAGACCTTTGGTGACCAAATACAGTTATTTTGACTAAAAAAGGCTTTTTAGACACTTGGAGACCAAAATAGAATCATTTTGACCAAAAAAATGTTTTCAGATCACTGCATACGAATGGAATTATCTTGTCTAAAACCGGCTTTTTAAGACTCTAATAGACGAAAATACAATCATTTTGACTACATTTTCAGACCTTTTGTGACCAAATACAGTTATTTTGACTAAAAGGGGCTTTTTACACACTTGGAGACCAAAATAGTCATTTTGACTAAAAAAATGTTTTCAGATCACTGGTAACGAAATGCAACATCTTGTCTAAAGCTGGCTTTTTAAGACTCTAAAAGACAAAAATACAGTCATTTTGGCTAAAAAAAGCTTTTCAAACCTTTGGTGACCAAACGTAGTTATTTTGACTAAAAAGGGCTTTTTGGACACTTGGAGACCTAAATAGAGTAAATTTGACCAAAAACATTTTTTTAGGCCATTGGTTACCAAATGTAGTTTATCTTGTCTAAAAGCAGTGTTTTAAGACTCTAAAAGACAAAAATACAGTCATTTTGGCTAAAAAAGTTTTTCAGACCTTTGGTGATCAAATGCAGTTATTTTAACTAAAAAATGCTTTTTAGACATTTGGAGACCAAAATAGAATCATTTTAACCAAAAAAATGTTTTCAGATCACTGCATACGAAATGCAATTATCTTGTCTAAAACCGGCTTTTTAAGACTCTAAAAGACAAAAATAGTCATTTTGGCTAAATAAAGGTTTTCATACCTTTGGTGACAAAATGCAGTTATTTTGACTAAAAAAGGGTTTTTAGACACTTGGAGACCAAAATAGAGTCATTTTGACCCAAACAAATGTTTCAGGCGATTGGTTACCAAATGCAATTATCTTGTCTAAAACCGGCTTTTTAAGACTCTAAAAGACAGAAATGCAGTAATTTTGGCTAAAAATGTTTTTCAGATCTTTGGTGACCAAATGCAGTTATTTTGACTAAAATAGGGTTTTTAGACACTTGAAGACCTAAATAGAGTCGTTTTGAGCCAAACAAATGTTTCAGGCGATTGGTTACCAAATGCAATTATCTTGTCAAAAACCGGCTTTTTAAGACTCGAATAGTCGAAAATGCAATCATTTAAACTACATTTTTTTTTTTTTAAACCTTTGCTGACCAAATACAGATATTTTGACCAAAAGGGTCTTTTTAGACACTTGGAGACCAAAATAGAGTCATTTTGATCAAAAAAATGTTTTCAGATCACTGGTAACGAAATGCAATTATCTTGTCTAAAACCAGCTTTTTAAGACTAAAAGACAAAAATACAGTCATTTTGGTTAAAAAAAAAGTTTTTCAGACCTTGTGTGACCAAACGTAGTTATTTTGACTAAAATGGCTTTTTAGACACTTAGAGACCTAAATAGAGTCATTTTTACCAAAAACATTTTTTCAGGCCATTGGTTACCAAATGTCGTTTATCTTGTCTAAAAGCATTGTTTTAAGACTCTAAAAGACAAAAATACAGTCATTTTGGCTAAAAAAGTTTTTCAGACCTTTGGTGATCAAATGCAGTTATTTTAACTAACAAATGCTTTTTAGACACTTGGAGACCAAAATAGAATCATTTTAACCAAAAAAATGTTTTCAGATCACTGCATACGAAATGCAATTATCTTGTCTAAAACCGGCTTGTTAAGACTCTAAAAGACAAAAATAGTCATTTTGGCTAAATAAAGGTTTTCAGACCTTTGGTGACAAAATGCAGTTATTTTGACTAAAAAAGGGTTTTTAGACACTTGGAGACCAGAAGAGAGTCATTTTGACCAAAAACATTCTTTCAGGCCATTGGTTACCAAGAGTACTTTACCTTGTCTAAAAGCGGTGTTTTAAGACTCTAATAGACGAAAATGCAATAATTTTGACTACATTTTCTTTTTCAGACCTTTGGTGACCAAATACAGTTATTTTGACTAAAAGGGGCTTTTTAGACACTTGGAGACAAAAATACAGTTATTTTGAACAAAAAAATGTTTTCAGATCACTGGTAACGAAATGCAACATCTTGTCTAAAACTGGCTTTTTAAGACTCTAAAAGACAAAAATACAGTCATTTTGGCTAAAAAAAAGTTTTTCAAACCTTTGGTGACCAAACGTAGTTATTTTGACTAAAAAGGGCTTTTTAGACACTTGGAGACCTAAATAGAGTCATTTTGACCAAAAACATTTTTTCAAGCCATTGGTTACCAAGAGTACTTTACCTTGTCTAAAAGTGGTGTTTTAAGACTCTAAAATTTAGATCACTGCATACGAAATGCAATTATCTTGTCTAAAACCGGCTTTTTAAGATTCTAAAAGACAAAAATACAGTCATTTTGGCTAAAAAAGGTTTTCAGACCTTTGGTGAACAAATGCATTTATTTTGACTAAAATAGGCTTTTTATACACTTGGAGACCAAAATAGTCATTTTGACCCAAACAAATGTTTCAGGCGATTGGTTACCAAATGCAATTATCTTGTCCTAAAACCGGCTTTTTAAGACTCTAAAAGACAAAAATACAGTCATTTTGGCCAAAAAAGTTTTTCAGACCTTTGGTGACCAAATACAGTTATTTTGACTAAAAAATGCTTTTTAGACACTTGGAGACCAAAATAGAATCATTTTGACCAAAAAAATGTTTTCAGATCACTGCATACGAATGGAATTATCTTGTCTAAAACCGGCTTTTTAAGACTCTAATAGACGAAAATACAATCATTTTGACTACATTTTCAGACCTTTGGTGACCAAATACAGTTATTTTGACTAAAAGGGGCTTTTTACACACTTGGAGACCAAAATAGTCATTTTGACTAAAAAAATGTTTTCAGATCACTGGTAACGAAATGCAACATCTTGTCAAAAACTGGCTTTTTAAGACTCTAAAAGACAAAAATACAGTCATTTTGGCTAAAAAAAGCTTTTCAAACCTTTGATGACCAAACGTAGTTATTTTGACTAAAAAGGGCTTTTTGGACACTTGGAGACCTAAATAGAGTTATTTTGACCAAAAACATTTTTTCAGGCCATTGTTTACCAAATGTAGTTTATCTTGTCTAAAAGCAGTGTTTTAAGACTCTAAAAGACAAAAATACAGTCATTTTGGCTAAAAAAGTTTTTCAGACCTTTGGTGACCAAATGCAGTTATTTTGACTAATAAAGACTTTTTAGACACTTAAAGACCAAAATAGAGTCATTTTGACCCAAACAAATGTTTCAGGCGATTGGTTACCAAATGCAATTATCTTGTCCTAAAACCGGCTTTTTAAGACTCTAAAAGACAAAAATACAGTCATTTTGGCCAAAAACATTCTTTCAGGCCATTGGTTACCAAGAGTACGTTACCTTGTCTAAAAGCGGTGTTTTAAGACTCTAATAGACGAAAATGCAATAATTTTGACTACATTTTCTTTTTCAGACCTTTGGTGACCAAATACAGTTATTTTGACTAAAAGGGGCTTTTTAGACACTTGGAGACAAAAATACAGTCATTTTGAACAAAAAAATGTTTTCAGATCACTGGTAACGAAATGCAACATCTTGTCTAAAACTGGCTTTTTAAGACTCTAAAAGACAAAAATACAGTCATTTTGGCTAAAAAAAAGTTTTTCAAACCTTTGGTGACCAAACGTAGTTATTTTGACTAAAAAGGGCTTTTTAGATACTTGGAGACCTAAATAGAGTCATTTTGACCAAAAACATTTTTTCAAGCCATTGGTTACCAAGAGTACTTTACCTTGTCTAATAGCGGTGTTTTAAGACTCTAAAATTTAGATCACTGCATACGAAATGCAATTATCTTGTCTAAAACCGGCTTTTTACGATTCTAAAAGACAAAAATACAGTCATTTTGGCTAAAAAAGGTTTTCAGACCTTTGGTGAACAAATGCATTTATTTTGACTAAAATAGGCTTTTTATACACTTGGAGACCAAAATAGTCATTTTGACCCAAACAAATGTTTCAGGCGATTGGTTACCAAATGCAATTATCTTGTCCTAAAACCGGCTTTTTAAGACTCTAAAAGACAAAAATACAGTCATTTTGGCCAAAAAAGTTTTTCAGACCTTTGGTGACCAAATACAGTTATTTTGACTAAAAAATGCTTTTTAGACACTTGGAGACCAAAATAGAATCATTTTGACCAAAAAAATGTTTTCAGATCACTGCATACGAATGGAATTATCTTGTCTAAAACCGGCTTTTTAAGACTCTAATAGATGAAAATACAATCATTTTGACTACATTTTCAGACCTTTGGTGACCAAATACAGTTATTTTGACTAAAAGGGGCTTTTTACACACTTGGAGACCAAAATAGTCATTTTGACTAAAAAAATGTTTTCAGATCACTGGTAACGAAATGCAACATCTTGTCAAAAACTGGCTTTTTAAGACTCTAAAAGACAAAAATACAGTCATTTTGGCTAAAAAAAGCTTTTCAAACCTTTGGTGACCAAACGTAGTTATTTTAACTAAAAAGGGCTTTTTGGACACTTGGAGACCTAAATAGAGTTATTTTGACCAAAAACATTTTTTCAGGCCATTGGTTACCAAATGTAGTTTATCTTGTCTAAAAGCAGTGTTTTAAGACTCTAAAAGACAAAAATACAGTCATTTTGGCTAAAAAAGTTTTTCAGACCTTTGGTGACCAAATGCAGTTATTTTGACTAATAAAGACTTTTTAGACACTTAAAGACCAAAATAGAGTCATTTTGACCCAAACAAATGTTTCAGGCGATTGGTTACCAAATGCAATTATCTTGTCCTAAAACCGGCTTTTTAAGACTCTAAAAGACAAAAATACAGTCATTTTGGCCAAAAAAGTTTTTCAGACCTTTGGTGACCAAATACAGTTATATTGACTAAAAAAGGCTTTTTAGACACTTGGAGACCAAAATAGAATCATTTTGACCAAAAACATTCTTTCAGGCCATTGGTTACCAAGAGTACTTTACCTTGTCTAAAACCGGCTTTTTAAGGCTCTAAAAGACAGAAATGCAGTCATTTTGGCTAAAAAAGCTTCTCAGACCTATGGTGACCAAATGCAGTTATTTTTGACTAATAAAGACTTTTAAGACACTTAAAGACCAAAATAGAGTCATTTTGACCCAAACACAAATGTTTCAGGCGATTGGTTACCAAATGCAATTATCTTGTCCTAAAACCGGCTTTTTAAGACTCTAAAAGACAAAAATACAGTCATTTTGGCCAAAAAAGTTTTTCAGACCTTTGGTGACCAAATACAGTTATTTTGACTAAAAAAGGCTTTTTAGACACTTGGAGACCAAAATAGAATCATTTTGACCAAAAAAATGTTTTCAGATCACTGCATACGAATGGAATTATCTTGTCTAAAACCGGCTTTTTAAGACTCTAATAGACGAAAATACAATCATTTTGACTACATTTTCAGACCTTTTGTGACCAAATACAGTTATTTTGACTAAAAGGGGCTTTTTACACACTTGGAGACCAAAATAGTCATTTTGACTAAAAAAATGTTTTCAGATCACTGGTAACGAAATGCAACATCTTGTCTAAAGCTGGCTTTTTAAGACTCTAAAAGACAAAAATACAGTCATTTTGGCTAAAAAAAGCTTTTCAAACCTTTGGTGACCAAACGTAGTTATTTTGACTAAAAAGGGCTTTTTGGACACTTGGAGACCTAAATAGAGTAAATTTGACCAAAAACATTTTTTTAGGCCATTGGTTACCAAATGTAGTTTATCTTGTCTAAAAGCAGTGTTTTAAGACTCTAAAAGACAAAAATACAGTCATTTTGGCTAAAAAAGTTTTTCAGACCTTTGGTGATCAAATGCAGTTATTTTAACTAAAAAATGCTTTTTAGACATTTGGAGACCAAAATAGAATCATTTTAACCAAAAAAATGTTTTCAGATCACTGCATACGAAATGCAATTATCTTGTCTAAAACCGGCTTTTTAAGACTCTAAAAGACAAAAATAGTCATTTTGGCTAAATAAAGGTTTTCATACCTTTGGTGACAAAATGCAGTTATTTTGACTAAAAAAGGGTTTTTAGACACTTGGAGACCAAAATAGAGTCATTTTGACCCAAACAAATGTTTCAGGCGATTGGTTACCAAATGCAATTATCTTGTCTAAAACCGGCTTTTTAAGACTCTAAAAGACAGAAATGCAGTAATTTTGGCTAAAAATGTTTTTCAGATCTTTGGTGACCAAATGCAGTTATTTTGACTAAAATAGGGTTTTTAGACACTTGAAGACCTAAATAGAGTCGTTTTGAGCCAAACAAATGTTTCAGGCGATTGGTTACCAAATGCAATTATCTTGTCAAAAACCGGCTTTTTAAGACTCGAATAGTCGAAAATGCAATCATTTAAACTACATTTTTTTTTTTTAAAACCTTTGCTGACCAAATACAGATATTTTGACCAAAAGGGTCTTTTTAGACACTTGGAGACCAAAATAGAGTCATTTTGATCAAAAAAATGTTTTCAGATCACTGGTAACGAAATGCAATTATCTTGTCTAAAACCAGCTTTTTAAGACTAAAAGACAAAAATACAGTCATTTTGGTTAAAAAAAAAGTTTTTCAGACCTTGTGTGACCAAACGTAGTTATTTTGACTAAAATGGCTTTTTAGACACTTAGAGACCTAAATAGAGTCATTTTTACCAAAAACATTTTTTCAGGCCATTGGTTACCAAATGTCGTTTATCTTGTCTAAAAGCATTGTTTTAAGACTCTAAAAGACAAAAATACAGTCATTTTGGCTAAAAAAGTTTTTCAGACCTTTGGTGATCAAATGCAGTTATTTTAACTAACAAATGCTTTTTAGACACTTGGAGACCAAAATAGAATCATTTTAACCAAAAAAATGTTTTCAGATCACTGCATACGAAATGCAATTATCTTGTCTAAAACCGGCTTGTTAAGACTCTAAAAGACAAAAATAGTCATTTTGGCTAAATAAAGGTTTTCAGACCTTTGGTGACAAAATGCAGTTATTTTGACTAAAAAAGGGTTTTTAGACACTTGGAGACCAGAAGAGAGTCATTTTGACCAAAAACATTCTTTCAGGCCATTGGTTACCAAGAGTACTTTACCTTGTCTAAAAGCGGTGTTTTAAGACTCTAATAGACGAAAATGCAATAATTTTGACTACATTTTCTTTTTCAGACCTTTGGTGACCAAATACAGTTATTTTGACTAAAAGGGGCTTTTTAGACACTTGGAGACAAAAATACAGTCATTTTGAACAAAAAAATGTTTTCAGATCACTGGTAACGAAATGCAACATCTTGTCTAAAACTGGCTTTTTAAGACTCTAAAAGACAAAAATACAGTCATTTTGGCTAAAAAAAAGTTTTTCAAACCTTTGGTGACCAAACGTAGTTATTTTGACTAAAAAGGGCTTTTTAGACACTTGGAGACCTAAATAGAGTCATTTTGACCAAAAACATTTTTTCAAGCCATTGGTTACCAAGAGTACTTTACCTTGTCTAAAAGTGGTGTTTTAAGACTCTAAAATTTAGATCACTGCATACGAAATGCAATTATCTTGTCTAAAACCGGCTTTTTAAGATTCTAAAAGACAAAAATACAGTCATTTTGGCTAAAAAAGGTTTTCAGACCTTTGGTGAACAAATGCATTTATTTTGACTAAAATAGGCTTTTTATACACTTGGAGACCAAAATAGTCATTTTGACCCAAACAAATGTTTCAGGCGATTGGTTACCAAATGCAATTATCTTGTCCTAAAACCGGCTTTTTAAGACTCTAAAAGACAAAAATACAGTCATTTTGGCCAAAAAAGTTTTTCAGACCTTTGGTGACCAAATACAGTTATTTTGACTAAAAAATGCTTTTTAGACACTTGGAGACCAAAATAGAATCATTTTGACCAAAAAAATGTTTTCAGATCACTGCATACGAATGGAATTATCTTGTCTAAAACCGGCTTTTTAAGACTCTAATAGACGAAAATACAATCATTTTGACTACATTTTCAGACCTTTGGTGACCAAATACAGTTATTTTGACTAAAAGGGGCTTTTTACACACTTGGAGACCAAAATAGTCATTTTGACTAAAAAAATGTTTTCAGATCACTGGTAACGAAATGCAACATCTTGTCAAAAACTGGCTTTTTAAGACTCTAAAAGACAAAAATACAGTCATTTTGGCTAAAAAAAAGCTTTTCAAACCTTTGATGACCAAACGTAGTTATTTTGACTAAAAAGGGCTTTTTGGACACTTGGAGACCTAAATAGAGTTATTTTGACCAAAAACATTTTTTCAGGCCATTGTTTACCAAATGTAGTTTATCTTGTCTAAAAGCAGTGTTTTAAGACTCTAAAAGACAAAAATACAGTCATTTTGGCTAAAAAAGTTTTTCAGACCTTTGGTGACCAAATACAGTTATTTTGACTAAAAGGGGCTTTTTACACACTTGGAGACCAAAATAGTCATTTTGACTAAAAAAATGTTTTCAGATCACTGGTAACGAAATGCAACATCTTGTCTAAAGCTGGCTTTTTAAGACTCTAAAAGACAAAAATACAGTCATTTTGGCTAAAAAAAGCTTTTCAAACCTTTGGTGACCAAACGTAGTTATTTTGACTAAAAAGGGCTTTTTGGACACTTGGAGACCTAAATAGAGTAAATTTGACCAAAAACATTTTTGTAGGCCATTGGTTACCAAATGTAGTTTATCTTGTCTAAAAGCAGTGTTTTAAGACTCTAAAAGACAAAAATACAGTCATTTTGGCTAAAAAAGTTTTTCAGACCTTTGGTGATCAAATGCAGTTATTTTAACTAAAAAATGCTTTTTAGACATTTGGAGACCAAAATAGAATCATTTTAACCAAAAAAATGTTTTCAGATCACTGCATACGAAATGCAATTATCTTGTCTAAAACCGGCTTTTTAAGACTCTAAAAGACAAAAATAGTCATTTTGGCTAAATAAAGGTTTTCATACCTTTGGTGACAAAATGCAGTTATTTTGACTAAAAAAGGGTTTTTAGACACTTGGAGACCAAAATAGAGTCATTTTGACCCAAACAAATGTTTCAGGCGATTGGTTACCAAATGCAATTATCTTGTCTAAAACCGGCTTTTTAAGACTCTAAAAGACAGAAATGCAGTAATTTTGGCTAAAAATGTTTTTCAGATCTTTGGTGACCAAATGCAGTTATTTTGACTAAAATAGGGTTTTTAGACACTTGAAGACCTAAATAGAGTCGTTTTGAGCCAAACAAATGTTTCAGGCGATTGGTTACCAAATGCAATTATCTTGTCAAAAACCGGCTTTTTAAGACTCGAATAGTCGAAAATGCAATCATTTAAACTACATTTTTTTTTTTTAAAACCTTTGCTGACCAAATACAGATATTTTGACCAAAAGGGTCTTTTTAGACACTTGGAGACCAAAATAGAGTCATTTTGATCAAAAAAATGTTTTCAGATCACTGGTAACGAAATGCAATTATCTTGTCTAAAACCAGCTTTTTAAGACTAAAAGACAAAAATACAGTCATTTTGGTTAAAAAAAAAGTTTTTCAGACCTTGTGTGACCAAACGTAGTTATTTTGACTAAAATGGCTTTTTAGACACTTAGAGACCTAAATAGAGTCATTTTTACCAAAAACATTTTTTCAGGCCATTGGTTACCAAATGTCGTTTATCTTGTCTAAAAGCATTGTTTTAAGACTCTAAAAGACAAAAATACAGTCATTTTGGCTAAAAAAGTTTTTCAGACCTTTGGTGATCAAATGCAGTTATTTTAACTAACAAATGCTTTTTAGACACTTGGAGACCAAAATAGAATCATTTTAACCAAAAAAATGTTTTCAGATCACTGCATACGAAATGCAATTATCTTGTCTAAAACCGGCTTGTTAAGACTCTAAAAGACAAAAATAGTCATTTTGGCTAAATAAAGGTTTTCAGACCTTTGGTGACAAAATGCAGTTATTTTGACTAAAAAAGGGTTTTTAGACACTTGGAGACCAGAAGAGAGTCATTTTGACCAAAAACATTCTTTCAGGCCATTGGTTACCAAGAGTACTTTACCTTGTCTAAAAGCGGTGTTTTAAGACTCTAATAGACGAAAATGCAATAATTTTGACTACATTTTCTTTTTCAGACCTTTGGTGACCAAATACAGTTATTTTGACTAAAAGGGGCTTTTTAGACACTTGGAGACAAAAATACAGTCATTTTGAACAAAAAAATGTTTTCAGATCACTGGTAACGAAATGCAACATCTTGTCTAAAACTGGCTTTTTAAGACTCTAAAAGACAAAAATACAGTCATTTTGGCTAAAAAAAAGTTTTTCAAACCTTTGGTGACCAAACGTAGTTATTTTGACTAAAAAGGGCTTTTTAGACACTTGGAGACCTAAATAGAGTCATTTTGACCAAAAACATTTTTTCAAGCCATTGGTTACCAAGAGTACTTTACCTTGTCTAAAAGTGGTGTTTTAAGACTCTAAAATTTAGATCACTGCATACGAAATGCAATTATCTTGTCTAAAACCGGCTTTTTAAGATTCTAAAAGACAAAAATACAGTCATTTTGGCTAAAAAAGGTTTTCAGACCTTTGGTGAACAAATGCATTTATTTTGACTAAAATAGGCTTTTTATACACTTGGAGACCAAAATAGTCATTTTGACCCAAACAAATGTTTCAGGCGATTGGTTACCAAATGCAATTATCTTGTCCTAAAACCGGCTTTTTAAGACTCTAAAAGACAAAAATACAGTCATTTTGGCCAAAAAAGTTTTTCAGACCTTTGGTGACCAAATACAGTTATTTTGACTAAAAAATGCTTTTTAGACACTTGGAGACCAAAATAGAATCATTTTGACCAAAAAAATGTTTTCAGATCACTGCATACGAATGGAATTATCTTGTCTAAAACCGGCTTTTTAAGACTCTAATAGACGAAAATACAATCATTTTGACTACATTTTCAGACCTTTGGTGACCAAATACAGTTATTTTGACTAAAAGGGGCTTTTTACACACTTGGAGACCAAAATAGTCATTTTGACTAAAAAAATGTTTTCAGATCACTGGTAACGAAATGCAACATCTTGTCAAAAACTGGCTTTTTAAGACTCTAAAAGACAAAAATACAGTCATTTTGGCTAAAAAAAAGCTTTTCAAACCTTTGATGACCAAACGTAGTTATTTTGACTAAAAAGGGCTTTTTGGACACTTGGAGACCTAAATAGAGTTATTTTGACCAAAAACATTTTTTCAGGCCATTGTTTACCAAATGTAGTTTATCTTGTCTAAAAGCAGTGTTTTAAGACTCTAAAAGACAAAAATACAGTCATTTTGGCTAAAAAAGTTTTTCAGACCTTTGGTGACCAAATACAGTTATTTTGACTAAAAGGGGCTTTTTACACACTTGGAGACCAAAATAGTCATTTTGACTAAAAAAATGTTTTCAGATCACTGGTAACGAAATGCAACATCTTGTCTAAAGCTGGCTTTTTAAGACTCTAAAAGACAAAAATACAGTCATTTTGGCTAAAAAAAGCTTTTCAAACCTTTGGTGACCAAACGTAGTTATTTTGACTAAAAAGGGCTTTTTGGACACTTGGAGACCTAAATAGAGTAAATTTGACCAAAAACATTTTTTTAGGCCATTGGTTACCAAATGTAGTTTATCTTGTCTAAAAGCAGTGTTTTAAGACTCTAAAAGACAAAAATACAGTCATTTTGGCTAAAAAAGTTTTTCAGACCTTTGGTGATCAAATGCAGTTATTTTAACTAAAAAATGCTTTTTAGACATTTGGAGACCAAAATAGAATCATTTTAACCAAAAAAATGTTTTCAGATCACTGCATACGAAATGCAATTATCTTGTCTAAAACCGGCTTTTTAAGACTCTAAAAGACAAAAATAGTCATTTTGGCTAAATAAAGGTTTTCATACCTTTGGTGACAAAATGCAGTTATTTTGACTAAAAAAGGGTTTTTAGACACTTGGAGACCAAAATAGAGTCATTTTGACCCAAACAAATGTTTCAGGCGATTGGTTACCAAATGCAATTATCTTGTCTAAAACCGGCTTTTTAAGACTCTAAAAGACAGAAATGCAGTAATTTTGGCTAAAAATGTTTTTCAGATCTTTGGTGACCAAATGCAGTTATTTTGACTAAAATAGGGTTTTTAGACACTTGAAGACCTAAATAGAGTCGTTTTGAGCCAAACAAATGTTTCAGGCGATTGGTTACCAAATGCAATTATCTTGTCAAAAACCGGCTTTTTAAGACTCGAATAGTCGAAAATGCAATCATTTAAACTACATTTTTTTTTTTTTAAACCTTTGCTGACCAAATACAGATATTTTGACCAAAAGGGTCTTTTTAGACACTTGGAGACCAAAATAGAGTCATTTTGATCAAAAAAATGTTTTCAGATCACTGGTAACGAAATGCAATTATCTTGTCTAAAACCAGCTTTTTAAGACTAAAAGACAAAAATACAGTCATTTTGGTTAAAAAAAAAGTTTTTCAGACCTTGTGTGACCAAACGTAGTTATTTTGACTAAAATGGCTTTTTAGACACTTAGAGACCTAAATAGAGTCATTTTTACCAAAAACATTTTTTCAGGCCATTGGTTACCAAATGTCGTTTATCTTGTCTAAAAGCATTGTTTTAAGACTCTAAAAGACAAAAATACAGTCATTTTGGCTAAAAAAGTTTTTCAGACCTTTGGTGATCAAATGCAGTTATTTTAACTAACAAATGCTTTTTAGACACTTGGAGACCAAAATAGAATCATTTTAACCAAAAAAATGTTTTCAGATCACTGCATACGAAATGCAATTATCTTGTCTAAAACCGGCTTGTTAAGACTCTAAAAGACAAAAATAGTCATTTTGGCTAAATAAAGGTTTTCAGACCTTTGGTGACAAAATGCAGTTATTTTGACTAAAAAAGGGTTTTTAGACACTTGGAGACCAGAAGAGAGTCATTTTGACCAAAAACATTCTTTCAGGCCATTGGTTACCAAGAGTACTTTACCTTGTCTAAAAGCGGTGTTTTAAGACTCTAATAGACGAAAATGCAATAATTTTGACTACATTTTCTTTTTCAGACCTTTGGTGACCAAATACAGTTATTTTGACTAAAAGGGGCTTTTTAGACACTTGGAGACAAAAATACAGTTATTTTGAACAAAAAAATGTTTTCAGATCACTGGTAACGAAATGCAACATCTTGTCTAAAACTGGCTTTTTAAGACTCTAAAAGACAAAAATACAGTCATTTTGGCTAAAAAAAAGTTTTTCAAACCTTTGGTGACCAAACGTAGTTATTTTGACTAAAAAGGGCTTTTTAGACACTTGGAGACCTAAATAGAGTCATTTTGACCAAAAACATTTTTTCAAGCCATTGGTTACCAAGAGTACTTTACCTTGTCTAAAAGTGGTGTTTTAAGACTCTAAAATTTAGATCACTGCATACGAAATGCAATTATCTTGTCTAAAACCGGCTTTTTAAGATTCTAAAAGACAAAAATACAGTCATTTTGGCTAAAAAAGGTTTTCAGACCTTTGGTGAACAAATGCATTTATTTTGACTAAAATAGGCTTTTTATACACTTGGAGACCAAAATAGTCATTTTGACCCAAACAAATGTTTCAGGCGATTGGTTACCAAATGCAATTATCTTGTCCTAAAACCGGCTTTTTAAGACTCTAAAAGACAAAAATACAGTCATTTTGGCCAAAAAAGTTTTTCAGACCTTTGGTGACCAAATACAGTTATTTTGACTAAAAAATGCTTTTTAGACACTTGGAGACCAAAATAGAATCATTTTGACCAAAAAAATGTTTTCAGATCACTGCATACGAATGGAATTATCTTGTCTAAAACCGGCTTTTTAAGACTCTAATAGACGAAAATACAATCATTTTGACTACATTTTCAGACCTTTGGTGACCAAATACAGTTATTTTGACTAAAAGGGGCTTTTTACACACTTGGAGACCAAAATAGTCATTTTGACTAAAAAAATGTTTTCAGATCACTGGTAACGAAATGCAACATCTTGTCAAAAACTGGCTTTTTAAGACTCTAAAAGACAAAAATACAGTCATTTTGGCTAAAAAAAGCTTTTCAAACCTTTGATGACCAAACGTAGTTATTTTGACTAAAAAGGGCTTTTTGGACACTTGGAGACCTAAATAGAGTTATTTTGACCAAAAACATTTTTTCAGGCCATTGTTTACCAAATGTAGTTTATCTTGTCTAAAAGCAGTGTTTTAAGACTCTAAAAGACAAAAATACAGTCATTTTGGCTAAAAAAGTTTTTCAGACCTTTGGTGACCAAATGCAGTTATTTTGACTAATAAAGACTTTTTAGACACTTAAAGACCAAAATAGAGTCATTTTGACCCAAACAAATGTTTCAGGCGATTGGTTACCAAATGCAATTATCTTGTCCTAAAACCGGCTTTTTAAGACTCTAAAAGACAAAAATACAGTCATTTTGGCCAAAAACATTCTTTCAGGCCATTGGTTACCAAGAGTACGTTACCTTGTCTAAAAGCGGTGTTTTAAGACTCTAATAGACGAAAATGCAATAATTTTGACTACATTTTCTTTTTCAGACCTTTGGTGACCAAATACAGTTATTTTGACTAAAAGGGGCTTTTTAGACACTTGGAGACAAAAATACAGTCATTTTGAACAAAAAAATGTTTTCAGATCACTGGTAACGAAATGCAACATCTTGTCTAAAACTGGCTTTTTAAGACTCTAAAAGACAAAAATACAGTCATTTTGGCTAAAAAAAAGTTTTTCAAACCTTTGGTGACCAAACGTAGTTATTTTGACTAAAAAGGGCTTTTTAGATACTTGGAGACCTAAATAGAGTCATTTTGACCAAAAACATTTTTTCAAGCCATTGGTTACCAAGAGTACTTTACCTTGTCTAATAGCGGTGTTTTAAGACTCTAAAATTTAGATCACTGCATACGAAATGCAATTATCTTGTCTAAAACCGGCTTTTTACGATTCTAAAAGACAAAAATACAGTCATTTTGGCTAAAAAAGGTTTTCAGACCTTTGGTGAACAAATGCATTTATTTTGACTAAAATAGGCTTTTTATACACTTGGAGACCAAAATAGTCATTTTGACCCAAACAAATGTTTCAGGCGATTGGTTACCAAATGCAATTATCTTGTCCTAAAACCGGCTTTTTAAGACTCTAAAAGACAAAAATACAGTCATTTTGGCCAAAAAAGTTTTTCAGACCTTTGGTGACCAAATACAGTTATTTTGACTAAAAAATGCTTTTTAGACACTTGGAGACCAAAATAGAATCATTTTGACCAAAAAAATGTTTTCAGATCACTGCATACGAATGGAATTATCTTGTCTAAAACCGGCTTTTTAAGACTCTAATAGATGAAAATACAATCATTTTGACTACATTTTCAGACCTTTGGTGACCAAATACAGTTATTTTGACTAAAAGGGGCTTTTTACACACTTGGAGACCAAAATAGTCATTTTGACTAAAAAAATGTTTTCAGATCACTGGTAACGAAATGCAACATCTTGTCAAAAACTGGCTTTTTAAGACTCTAAAAGACAAAAATACAGTCATTTTGGCTAAAAAAAGCTTTTCAAACCTTTGGTGACCAAACGTAGTTATTTTAACTAAAAAGGGCTTTTTGGACACTTGGAGACCTAAATAGAGTTATTTTGACCAAAAACATTTTTTCAGGCCATTGGTTACCAAATGTAGTTTATCTTGTCTAAAAGCAGTGTTTTAAGACTCTAAAAGACAAAAATACAGTCATTTTGGCTAAAAAAGTTTTTCAGACCTTTGGTGACCAAATGCAGTTATTTTGACTAATAAAGACTTTTTAGACACTTAAAGACCAAAATAGAGTCATTTTGACCCAAACAAATGTTTCAGGCGATTGGTTACCAAATGCAATTATCTTGTCCTAAAACCGGCTTTTTAAGACTCTAAAAGACAAAAATACAGTCATTTTGGCCAAAAAAGTTTTTCAGACCTTTGGTGACCAAATACAGTTATATTGACTAAAAAAGGCTTTTTAGACACTTGGAGACCAAAATAGAATCATTTTGACCAAAAACATTCTTTCAGGCCATTGGTTACCAAGAGTACTTTACCTTGTCTAAAACCGGCTTTTTAAGGCTCTAAAAGACAGAAATGCAGTCATTTTGGCTAAAAAAGCTTCTCAGACCTATGGTGACCAAATGCAGTTATTTTTGACTAATAAAGACTTTTAAGACACTTAAAGACCAAAATAGAGTCATTTTGACCCAAACACAAATGTTTCAGGCGATTGGTTACCAAATGCAATTATCTTGTCCTAAAACCGGCTTTTTAAGACTCTAAAAGACAAAAATACAGTCATTTTGGCCAAAAAAGTTTTTCAGACCTTTGGTGACCAAATACAGTTATTTTGACTAAAAAAGGCTTTTTAGACACTTGGAGACCAAAATAGAATCATTTTGACCAAAAAAATGTTTTCAGATCACTGCATACGAATGGAATTATCTTGTCTAAAACCGGCTTTTTAAGACTCTAATAGACGAAAATACAATCATTTTGACTACATTTTCAGACCTTTTGTGACCAAATACAGTTATTTTGACTAAAAGGGGCTTTTTACACACTTGGAGACCAAAATAGTCATTTTGACTAAAAAAATGTTTTCAGATCACTGGTAACGAAATGCAACATCTTGTCTAAAGCTGGCTTTTTAAGACTCTAAAAGACAAAAATACAGTCATTTTGGCTAAAAAAAGCTTTTCAAACCTTTGGTGACCAAACGTAGTTATTTTGACTAAAAAGGGCTTTTTGGACACTTGGAGACCTAAATAGAGTAAATTTGACCAAAAACATTTTTTTAGGCCATTGGTTACCAAATGTAGTTTATCTTGTCTAAAAGCAGTGTTTTAAGACTCTAAAAGACAAAAATACAGTCATTTTGGCTAAAAAAGTTTTTCAGACCTTTGGTGATCAAATGCAGTTATTTTAACTAAAAAATGCTTTTTAGACATTTGGAGACCAAAATAGAATCATTTTAACCAAAAAAATGTTTTCAGATCACTGCATACGAAATGCAATTATCTTGTCTAAAACCGGCTTTTTAAGACTCTAAAAGACAAAAATAGTCATTTTGGCTAAATAAAGGTTTTCATACCTTTGGTGACAAAATGCAGTTATTTTGACTAAAAAAGGGTTTTTAGACACTTGGAGACCAAAATAGAGTCATTTTGACCCAAACAAATGTTTCAGGCGATTGGTTACCAAATGCAATTATCTTGTCTAAAACCGGCTTTTTAAGACTCTAAAAGACAGAAATGCAGTAATTTTGGCTAAAAATGTTTTTCAGATCTTTGGTGACCAAATGCAGTTATTTTGACTAAAATAGGGTTTTTAGACACTTGAAGACCTAAATAGAGTCGTTTTGAGCCAAACAAATGTTTCAGGCGATTGGTTACCAAATGCAATTATCTTGTCAAAAACCGGCTTTTTAAGACTCGAATAGTCGAAAATGCAATCATTTAAACTACATTTTTTTTTTTTAAAACCTTTGCTGACCAAATACAGATATTTTGACCAAAAGGGTCTTTTTAGACACTTGGAGACCAAAATAGAGTCATTTTGATCAAAAAAATGTTTTCAGATCACTGGTAACGAAATGCAATTATCTTGTCTAAAACCAGCTTTTTAAGACTAAAAGACAAAAATACAGTCATTTTGGTTAAAAAAAAAGTTTTTCAGACCTTGTGTGACCAAACGTAGTTATTTTGACTAAAATGGCTTTTTAGACACTTAGAGACCTAAATAGAGTCATTTTTACCAAAAACATTTTTTCAGGCCATTGGTTACCAAATGTCGTTTATCTTGTCTAAAAGCATTGTTTTAAGACTCTAAAAGACAAAAATACAGTCATTTTGGCTAAAAAAGTTTTTCAGACCTTTGGTGATCAAATGCAGTTATTTTAACTAACAAATGCTTTTTAGACACTTGGAGACCAAAATAGAATCATTTTAACCAAAAAAATGTTTTCAGATCACTGCATACGAAATGCAATTATCTTGTCTAAAACCGGCTTGTTAAGACTCTAAAAGACAAAAATAGTCATTTTGGCTAAATAAAGGTTTTCAGACCTTTGGTGACAAAATGCAGTTATTTTGACTAAAAAAGGGTTTTTAGACACTTGGAGACCAGAAGAGAGTCATTTTGACCAAAAACATTCTTTCAGGCCATTGGTTACCAAGAGTACTTTACCTTGTCTAAAAGCGGTGTTTTAAGACTCTAATAGACGAAAATGCAATAATTTTGACTACATTTTCTTTTTCAGACCTTTGGTGACCAAATACAGTTATTTTGACTAAAAGGGGCTTTTTAGACACTTGGAGACAAAAATACAGTCATTTTGAACAAAAAAATGTTTTCAGATCACTGGTAACGAAATGCAACATCTTGTCTAAAACTGGCTTTTTAAGACTCTAAAAGACAAAAATACAGTCATTTTGGCTAAAAAAAAGTTTTTCAAACCTTTGGTGACCAAACGTAGTTATTTTGACTAAAAAGGGCTTTTTAGACACTTGGAGACCTAAATAGAGTCATTTTGACCAAAAACATTTTTTCAAGCCATTGGTTACCAAGAGTACTTTACCTTGTCTAAAAGTGGTGTTTTAAGACTCTAAAATTTAGATCACTGCATACGAAATGCAATTATCTTGTCTAAAACCGGCTTTTTAAGATTCTAAAAGACAAAAATACAGTCATTTTGGCTAAAAAAGGTTTTCAGACCTTTGGTGAACAAATGCATTTATTTTGACTAAAATAGGCTTTTTATACACTTGGAGACCAAAATAGTCATTTTGACCCAAACAAATGTTTCAGGCGATTGGTTACCAAATGCAATTATCTTGTCCTAAAACCGGCTTTTTAAGACTCTAAAAGACAAAAATACAGTCATTTTGGCCAAAAAAGTTTTTCAGACCTTTGGTGACCAAATACAGTTATTTTGACTAAAAAATGCTTTTTAGACACTTGGAGACCAAAATAGAATCATTTTGACCAAAAAAATGTTTTCAGATCACTGCATACGAATGGAATTATCTTGTCTAAAACCGGCTTTTTAAGACTCTAATAGACGAAAATACAATCATTTTGACTACATTTTCAGACCTTTGGTGACCAAATACAGTTATTTTGACTAAAAGGGGCTTTTTACACACTTGGAGACCAAAATAGTCATTTTGACTAAAAAAATGTTTTCAGATCACTGGTAACGAAATGCAACATCTTGTCAAAAACTGGCTTTTTAAGACTCTAAAAGACAAAAATACAGTCATTTTGGCTAAAAAAAAGCTTTTCAAACCTTTGATGACCAAACGTAGTTATTTTGACTAAAAAGGGCTTTTTGGACACTTGGAGACCTAAATAGAGTTATTTTGACCAAAAACATTTTTTCAGGCCATTGTTTACCAAATGTAGTTTATCTTGTCTAAAAGCAGTGTTTTAAGACTCTAAAAGACAAAAATACAGTCATTTTGGCTAAAAAAGTTTTTCAGACCTTTGGTGACCAAATACAGTTATTTTGACTAAAAGGGGCTTTTTACACACTTGGAGACCAAAATAGTCATTTTGACTAAAAAAATGTTTTCAGATCACTGGTAACGAAATGCAACATCTTGTCTAAAGCTGGCTTTTTAAGACTCTAAAAGACAAAAATACAGTCATTTTGGCTAAAAAAAGCTTTTCAAACCTTTGGTGACCAAACGTAGTTATTTTGACTAAAAAGGGCTTTTTGGACACTTGGAGACCTAAATAGAGTAAATTTGACCAAAAACATTTTTGTAGGCCATTGGTTACCAAATGTAGTTTATCTTGTCTAAAAGCAGTGTTTTAAGACTCTAAAAGACAAAAATACAGTCATTTTGGCTAAAAAAGTTTTTCAGACCTTTGGTGATCAAATGCAGTTATTTTAACTAAAAAATGCTTTTTAGACATTTGGAGACCAAAATAGAATCATTTTAACCAAAAAAATGTTTTCAGATCACTGCATACGAAATGCAATTATCTTGTCTAAAACCGGCTTTTTAAGACTCTAAAAGACAAAAATAGTCATTTTGGCTAAATAAAGGTTTTCATACCTTTGGTGACAAAATGCAGTTATTTTGACTAAAAAAGGGTTTTTAGACACTTGGAGACCAAAATAGAGTCATTTTGACCCAAACAAATGTTTCAGGCGATTGGTTACCAAATGCAATTATCTTGTCAAAAACCGGCTTTTTAAGACTCGAATAGTCGAAAATGCAATCATTTAAACTACATTTTTTTTTTTTAAAACCTTTGCTGACCAAATACAGATATTTTGACCAAAAGGGTCTTTTTAGACACTTGGAGACCAAAATAGAGTCATTTTGATCAAAAAAATGTTTTCAGATCACTGGTAACGAAATGCAATTATCTTGTCTAAAACCAGCTTTTTAAGACTAAAAGACAAAAATACAGTCATTTTGGTTAAAAAAAAAGTTTTTCAGACCTTGTGTGACCAAACGTAGTTATTTTGACTAAAATGGCTTTTTAGACACTTAGAGACCTAAATAGAGTCATTTTTACCAAAAACATTTTTTCAGGCCATTGGTTACCAAATGTCGTTTATCTTGTCTAAAAGCATTGTTTTAAGACTCTAAAAGACAAAAATACAGTCATTTTGGCTAAAAAAGTTTTTCAGACCTTTGGTGATCAAATGCAGTTATTTTAACTAACAAATGCTTTTTAGACACTTGGAGACCAAAATAGAATCATTTTAACCAAAAAAATGTTTTCAGATCACTGCATACGAAATGCAATTATCTTGTCTAAAACCGGCTTGTTAAGACTCTAAAAGACAAAAATAGTCATTTTGGCTAAATAAAGGTTTTCAGACCTTTGGTGACAAAATGCAGTTATTTTGACTAAAAAAGGGTTTTTAGACACTTGGAGACCAGAAGAGAGTCATTTTGACCAAAAACATTCTTTCAGGCCATTGGTTACCAAGAGTACTTTACCTTGTCTAAAAGCGGTGTTTTAAGACTCTAATAGACGAAAATGCAATAATTTTGACTACATTTTCTTTTTCAGACCTTTGGTGACCAAATACAGTTATTTTGACTAAAAGGGGCTTTTTAGACACTTGGAGACAAAAATACAGTCATTTTGAACAAAAAAATGTTTTCAGATCACTGGTAACGAAATGCAACATCTTGTCTAAAACTGGCTTTTTAAGACTCTAAAAGACAAAAATACAGTCATTTTGGCTAAAAAAAAGTTTTTCAAACCTTTGGTGACCAAACGTAGTTATTTTGACTAAAAAGGGCTTTTTAGACACTTGGAGACCTAAATAGAGTCATTTTGACCAAAAACATTTTTTCAAGCCATTGGTTACCAAGAGTACTTTACCTTGTCTAAAAGTGGTGTTTTAAGACTCTAAAATTTAGATCACTGCATACGAAATGCAATTATCTTGTCTAAAACCGGCTTTTTAAGATTCTAATAGACAAAAATACAGTCATTTTGGCTAAAAAAGGTTTTCAGACCTTTGGTGAACAAATGCATTTATTTTGACTAAAATAGGCTTTTTATACACTTGGAGACCAAAATAGTCATTTTGACCCAAACAAATGTTTCAGGCGATTGGTTACCAAATGCAATTATCTTGTCCTAAAACCGGCTTTTTAAGACTCTAAAAGACAAAAATACAGTCATTTTGGCCAAAAAAGTTTTTCAGACCTTTGGTGACCAAATACAGTTATTTTGACTAAAAAATGCTTTTTAGACACTTGGAGACCAAAATAGAATCATTTTGACCAAAAAAATGTTTTCAGATCACTGCATACGAATGGAATTATCTTGTCTAAAACCGGCTTTTTAAGACTCTAATAGACGAAAATACAATCATTTTGACTACATTTTCAGACCTTTGGTGACCAAATACAGTTATTTTGACTAAAAGGGGCTTTTTACACACTTGGAGACCAAAATAGTCATTTTGACTAAAAAAATGTTTTCAGATCACTGGTAACGAAATGCAACATCTTGTCAAAAACTGGCTTTTTAAGACTCTAAAAGACAAAAATACAGTCATTTTGGCTAAAAAAAAGCTTTTCAAACCTTTGATGACCAAACGTAGTTATTTTGACTAAAAAGGGCTTTTTGGACACTTGGAGACCTAAATAGAGTTATTTTGACCAAAAACATTTTTTCAGGCCATTGTTTACCAAATGTAGTTTATCTTGTCTAAAAGCAGTGTTTTAAGACTCTAAAAGACAAAAATACAGTCATTTTGGCTAAAAAAGTTTTTCAGACCTTTGGTGACCAAATACAGTTATTTTGACTAAAAGGGGCTTTTTACACACTTGGAGACCAAAATAGTCATTTTGACTAAAAAAATGTTTTCAGATCACTGGTAACGAAATGCAACATCTTGTCTAAAGCTGGCTTTTTAAGACTCTAAAAGACAAAAATACAGTCATTTTGGCTAAAAAAAGCTTTTCAAACCTTTGGTGACCAAACGTAGTTATTTTGACTAAAAAGGGCTTTTTGGACACTTGGAGACCTAAATAGAGTAAATTTGACCAAAAACATTTTTGTAGGCCATTGGTTACCAAATGTAGTTTATCTTGTCTAAAAGCAGTGTTTTAAGACTCTAAAAGACAAAAATACAGTCATTTTGGCTAAAAAAGTTTTTCAGACCTTTGGTGATCAAATGCAGTTATTTTAACTAAAAAATGCTTTTTAGACATTTGGAGACCAAAATAGAATCATTTTAACCAAAAAAATGTTTTCAGATCACTGCATACGAAATGCAATTATCTTGTCTAAAACCGGCTTTTTAAGACTCTAAAAGACAAAAATAGTCATTTTGGCTAAATAAAGGTTTTCATACCTTTGGTGACAAAATGCAGTTATTTTGACTAAAAAAGGGTTTTTAGACACTTGGAGACCAAAATAGAGTCATTTTGACCCAAACAAATGTTTCAGGCGATTGGTTACCAAATGCAATTATCTTGTCTAAAACCGGCTTTTTAAGACTCTAAAAGACAGAAATGCAGTAATTTTGGCTAAAAATGTTTTTCAGATCTTTGGTGACCAAATGCAGTTATTTTGACTAAAATAGGGTTTTTAGACACTTGAAGACCTAAATAGAGTCGTTTTGAGCCAAACAAATGTTTCAGGCGATTGGTTACCAAATGCAATTATCTTGTCAAAAACCGGCTTTTTAAGACTCGAATAGTCGAAAATGCAATCATTTAAACTACATTTTTTTTTTTAAAACCTTTGCTGACCAAATACAGATATTTTGACCAAAAGGGTCTTTTTAGACACTTGGAGACCAAAATAGAGTCATTTTGATCAAAAAAATGTTTTCAGATCACTGGTAACGAAATGCAATTATCTTGTCTAAAACCAGCTTTTTAAGACTAAAAGACAAAAATACAGTCATTTTGGTTAAAAAAAAAGTTTTTCAGACCTTGTGTGACCAAACGTAGTTATTTTGACTAAAATGGCTTTTTAGACACTTAGAGACCTAAATAGAGTCATTTTTACCAAAAACATTTTTTCAGGCCATTGGTTACCAAATGTCGTTTATCTTGTCTAAAAGCATTGTTTTAAGACTCTAAAAGACAAAAATACAGTCATTTTGGCTAAAAAAGTTTTTCAGACCTTTGGTGATCAAATGCAGTTATTTTAACTAACAAATGCTTTTTAGACACTTGGAGACCAAAATAGAATCATTTTAACCAAAAAAATGTTTTCAGATCACTGCATACGAAATGCAATTATCTTGTCTAAAACCGGCTTGTTAAGACTCTAAAAGACAAAAATAGTCATTTTGGCTAAATAAAGGTTTTCAGACCTTTGGTGACAAAATGCAGTTATTTTGACTAAAAAAGGGTTTTTAGACACTTGGAGACCAGAAGAGAGTCATTTTGACCAAAAACATTCTTTCAGGCCATTGGTTACCAAGAGTACTTTACCTTGTCTAAAAGCGGTGTTTTAAGACTCTAATAGACGAAAATGCAATAATTTTGACTACATTTTCTTTTTCAGACCTTTGGTGACCAAATACAGTTATTTTGACTAAAAGGGGCTTTTTAGACACTTGGAGACAAAAATACAGTCATTTTGAACAAAAAAATGTTTTCAGATCACTGGTAACGAAATGCAACATCTTGTCTAAAACTGGCTTTTTAAGACTCTAAAAGACAAAAATACAGTCATTTTGGCTAAAAAAAAGTTTTTCAAACCTTTGGTGACCAAACGTAGTTATTTTGACTAAAAAGGGCTTTTTAGACACTTGGAGACCTAAATAGAGTCATTTTGACCAAAAACATTTTTTCAAGCCATTGGTTACCAAGAGTACTTTACCTTGTCTAAAAGTGGTGTTTTAAGACTCTAAAATTTAGATCACTGCATACGAAATGCAATTATCTTGTCTAAAACCGGCTTTTTAAGATTCTAAAAGACAAAAATACAGTCATTTTGGCTAAAAAAGGTTTTCAGACCTTTGGTGAACAAATGCATTTATTTTGACTAAAATAGGCTTTTTATACACTTGGAGACCAAAATAGTCATTTTGACCCAAACAAATGTTTCAGGCGATTGGTTACCAAATGCAATTATCTTGTCCTAAAACCGGCTTTTTAAGACTCTAAAAGACAAAAATACAGTCATTTTGGCCAAAAAAGTTTTTCAGACCTTTGGTGACCAAATACAGTTATTTTGACTAAAAAATGCTTTTTAGACACTTGGAGACCAAAATAGAATCATTTTGACCAAAAAAATGTTTTCAGATCACTGCATACGAATGGAATTATCTTGTCTAAAACCGGCTTTTTAAGACTCTAATAGACGAAAATACAATCATTTTGACTACATTTTCAGACCTTTGGTGACCAAATACAGTTATTTTGACTAAAAGGGGCTTTTTACACACTTGGAGACCAAAATAGTCATTTTGACTAAAAAAATGTTTTCAGATCACTGGTAACGAAATGCAACATCTTGTCAAAAACTGGCTTTTTAAGACTCTAAAAGACAAAAATACAGTCATTTTGGCTAAAAAAAAGCTTTTCAAACCTTTGATGACCAAACGTAGTTATTTTGACTAAAAAGGGCTTTTTGGACACTTGGAGACCTAAATAGAGTTATTTTGACCAAAAACATTTTTTCAGGCCATTGTTTACCAAATGTAGTTTATCTTGTCTAAAAGCAGTGTTTTAAGACTCTAAAAGACAAAAATACAGTCATTTTGGCTAAAAAAGTTTTTCAGACCTTTGGTGACCAAATACAGTTATTTTGACTAAAAGGGGCTTTTTACACACTTGGAGACCAAAATAGTCATTTTGACTAAAAAAATGTTTTCAGATCACTGGTAACGAAATGCAACATCTTGTCTAAAGCTGGCTTTTTAAGACTCTAAAAGACAAAAATACAGTCATTTTGGCTAAAAAAAGCTTTTCAAACCTTTGGTGACCAAACGTAGTTATTTTGACTAAAAAGGGCTTTTTGGACACTTGGAGACCTAAATAGAGTAAATTTGACCAAAAACATTTTTGTAGGCCATTGGTTACCAAATGTAGTTTATCTTGTCTAAAAGCAGTGTTTTAAGACTCTAAAAGACAAAAATACAGTCATTTTGGCTAAAAAAGTTTTTCAGACCTTTGGTGATCAAATGCAGTTATTTTAACTAAAAAATGCTTTTTAGACATTTGGAGACCAAAATAGAATCATTTTAACCAAAAAAATGTTTTCAGATCACTGCATACGAAATGCAATTATCTTGTCTAAAACCGGCTTTTTAAGACTCTAAAAGACAAAAATAGTCATTTTGGCTAAATAAAGGTTTTCATACCTTTGGTGACAAAATGCAGTTATTTTGACTAAAAAAGGGTTTTTAGACACTTGGAGACCAAAATAGAGTCATTTTGACCCAAACAAATGTTTCAGGCGATTGGTTACCAAATGCAATTATCTTGTCTAAAACCGGCTTTTTAAGACTCTAAAAGACAGAAATGCAGTAATTTTGGCTAAAAATGTTTTTCAGATCTTTGGTGACCAAATGCAGTTATTTTGACTAAAATAGGGTTTTTAGACACTTGAAGACCTAAATAGAGTCGTTTTGAGCCAAACAAATGTTTCAGGCGATTGGTTACCAAATGCAATTATCTTGTCAAAAACCGGCTTTTTAAGACTCGAATAGTCGAAAATGCAATCATTTAAACTACATTTTTTTTTTTTAAAACCTTTGCTGACCAAATACAGATATTTTGACCAAAAGGGTCTTTTTAGACACTTGGAGACCAAAATAGAGTCATTTTGATCAAAAAAATGTTTTCAGATCACTGGTAACGAAATGCAATTATCTTGTCTAAAACCAGCTTTTTAAGACTAAAAGACAAAAATACAGTCATTTTGGTTAAAAAAAAAGTTTTTCAGACCTTGTGTGACCAAACGTAGTTATTTTGACTAAAATGGCTTTTTAGACACTTAGAGACCTAAATAGAGTCATTTTTACCAAAAACATTTTTTCAGGCCATTGGTTACCAAATGTCGTTTATCTTGTCTAAAAGCATTGTTTTAAGACTCTAAAAGACAAAAATACAGTCATTTTGGCTAAAAAAGTTTTTCAGACCTTTGGTGATCAAATGCAGTTATTTTAACTAACAAATGCTTTTTAGACACTTGGAGACCAAAATAGAATCATTTTAACCAAAAAAATGTTTTCAGATCACTGCATACGAAATGCAATTATCTTGTCTAAAAGCGGTGTTTTAAGACTCTAATAGACGAAAATGCAATAATTTTGACTACATTTTCTTTTTCAGACCTTTGGTGACCAAATACAGTTATTTTGACTAAAAGGGGCTTTTTAGACACTTGGAGACAAAAATACAGTCATTTTGAACAAAAAAATGTTTTCAGATCACTGGTAACGAAATGCAACATCTTGTCTAAAACTGGCTTTTTAAGACTCTAAAAGACAAAAATACAGTCTTTTTTTGGCTAAAAAAAAGTTTTTCAAACCTTTGGTGACCAAACGTAGTTATTTTGACTAAAAAGGGCTTTTTAGACACTTGGAGACCTAAATAGAGTCATTTTGACCAAAAACATTTTTTCAAGCCATTGGTTACCAAGAGTACTTTACCTTGTCTAAAAGTGGTGTTTTAAGACTCTAAAATTTAGATCACTGCATACGAAATGCAATTATCTTGTCTAAAACCGGCTTTTTAAGATTCTAAAAGACAAAAATACAGTCATTTTGGCTAAAAAAGGTTTTCAGACCTTTGGTGAACAAATGCATTTATTTTGACTAAAATAGGCTTTTTATACACTTGGAGACCAAAATAGTCATTTTGACCCAAACAAATGTTTCAGGCGATTGGTTACCAAATGCAATTATCTTGTCCTAAAACCGGCTTTTTAAGACTCTAAAAGACAAAAATACAGTCATTTTGGCCAAAAAAGTTTTTCAGACCTTTGGTGACCAAATACAGTTATTTTGACTAAAAAATGCTTTTTAGACACTTGGAGACCAAAATAGAATCATTTTGACCAAAAAAATGTTTTCAGATCACTGCATACGAATGGAATTATCTTGTCTAAAACCGGCTTTTTAAGACTCTAATAGACGAAAATACAATCATTTTGACTACATTTTCAGACCTTTGGTGACCAAATACAGTTATTTTGACTAAAAGGGGCTTTTTACACACTTGGAGACCAAAATAGTCATTTTGACTAAAAAAATGTTTTCAGATCACTGGTAACGAAATGCAACATCTTGTCAAAAACTGGCTTTTTAAGACTCTAAAAGACAAAAATACAGTCATTTTGGCTAAAAAAAAGCTTTTCAAACCTTTGATGACCAAACGTAGTTATTTTGACTAAAAAGGGCTTTTTGGACACTTGGAGACCTAAATAGAGTTATTTTGACCAAAAACATTTTTTCAGGCCATTGTTTACCAAATGTAGTTTATCTTGTCTAAAAGCAGTGTTTTAAGACTCTAAAAGACAAAAATACAGTCATTTTGGCTAAAAAAGTTTTTCAGACCTTTGGTGACCAAATACAGTTATTTTGACTAAAAGGGGCTTTTTACACACTTGGAGACCAAAATAGTCATTTTGACTAAAAAAATGTTTTCAGATCACTGGTAACGAAATGCAACATCTTGTCTAAAGCTGGCTTTTTAAGACTCTAAAAGACAAAAATACAGTCATTTTGGCTAAAAAAAGCTTTTCAAACCTTTGGTGACCAAACGTAGTTATTTTGACTAAAAAGGGCTTTTTGGACACTTGGAGACCTAAATAGAGTAAATTTGACCAAAAACATTTTTGTAGGCCATTGGTTACCAAATGTAGTTTATCTTGTCTAAAAGCAGTGTTTTAAGACTCTAAAAGACAAAAATACAGTCATTTTGGCTAAAAAAGTTTTTCAGACCTTTGGTGATCAAATGCAGTTATTTTAACTAAAAAATGCTTTTTAGACATTTGGAGACCAAAATAGAATCATTTTAACCAAAAAAATGTTTTCAGATCACTGCATACGAAATGCAATTATCTTGTCTAAAACCGGCTTTTTAAGACTCTAAAAGACAAAAATAGTCATTTTGGCTAAATAAAGGTTTTCATACCTTTGGTGACAAAATGCAGTTATTTTGACTAAAAAAGGGTTTTTAGACACTTGGAGACCAAAATAGAGTCATTTTGACCCAAACAAATGTTTCAGGCGATTGGTTACCAAATGCAATTATCTTGTCTAAAACCGGCTTTTTAAGACTCTAAAAGACAGAAATGCAGTAATTTTGGCTAAAAATGTTTTTCAGATCTTTGGTGACCAAATGCAGTTATTTTGACTAAAATAGGGTTTTTAGACACTTGAAGACCTAAATAGAGTCGTTTTGAGCCAAACAAATGTTTCAGGCGATTGGTTACCAAATGCAATTATCTTGTCAAAAACCGGCTTTTTAAGACTCGAATAGTCGAAAATGCAATCATTTAAACTACATTTTTTTTTTTAAAACCTTTGCTGACCAAATACAGATATTTTGACCAAAAGGGTCTTTTTAGACACTTGGAGACCAAAATAGAGTCATTTTGATCAAAAAAATGTTTTCAGATCACTGGTAACGAAATGCAATTATCTTGTCTAAAACCAGCTTTTTAAGACTAAAAGACAAAAATACAGTCATTTTGGTTAAAAAAAAAGTTTTTCAGACCTTGTGTGACCAAACGTAGTTATTTTGACTAAAATGGCTTTTTAGACACTTAGAGACCTAAATAGAGTCATTTTTACCAAAAACATTTTTTCAGGCCATTGGTTACCAAATGTCGTTTATCTTGTCTAAAAGCATTGTTTTAAGACTCTAAAAGACAAAAATACAGTCATTTTGGCTAAAAAAGTTTTTCAGACCTTTGGTGATCAAATGCAGTTATTTTAACTAACAAATGCTTTTTAGACACTTGGAGACCAAAATAGAATCATTTTAACCAAAAAAATGTTTTCAGATCACTGCATACGAAATGCAATTATCTTGTCTAAAACCGGCTTGTTAAGACTCTAAAAGACAAAAATAGTCATTTTGGCTAAATAAAGGTTTTCAGACCTTTGGTGACAAAATGCAGTTATTTTGACTAAAAAAGGGTTTTTAGACACTTGGAGACCAGAAGAGAGTCATTTTGACCAAAAACATTCTTTCAGGCCATTGGTTACCAAGAGTACTTTACCTTGTCTAAAAGCGGTGTTTTAAGACTCTAATAGACGAAAATGCAATAATTTTGACTACATTTTCTTTTTCAGACCTTTGGTGACCAAATACAGTTATTTTGACTAAAAGGGGCTTTTTAGACACTTGGAGACAAAAATACAGTCATTTTGAACAAAAAAATGTTTTCAGATCACTGGTAACGAAATGCAACATCTTGTCTAAAACTGGCTTTTTAAGACTCTAAAAGACAAAAATACAGTCATTTTGGCTAAAAAAAAGTTTTTCAAACCTTTGGTGACCAAACGTAGTTATTTTGACTAAAAAGGGCTTTTTAGACACTTGGAGACCTAAATAGAGTCATTTTGACCAAAAACATTTTTTCAAGCCATTGGTTACCAAGAGTACTTTACCTTGTCTAAAAGTGGTGTTTTAAGACTCTAAAATTTAGATCACTGCATACGAAATGCAATTATCTTGTCTAAAACCGGCTTTTTAAGATTCTAAAAGACAAAAATACAGTCATTTTGGCTAAAAAAGGTTTTCAGACCTTTGGTGAACAAATGCATTTATTTTGACTAAAATAGGCTTTTTATACACTTGGAGACCAAAATAGTCATTTTGACCCAAACAAATGTTTCAGGCGATTGGTTACCAAATGCAATTATCTTGTCCTAAAACCGGCTTTTTAAGACTCTAAAAGACAAAAATACAGTCATTTTGGCCAAAAAAGTTTTTCAGACCTTTGGTGACCAAATACAGTTATTTTGACTAAAAAATGCTTTTTAGACACTTGGAGACCAAAATAGAATCATTTTGACCAAAAAAATGTTTTCAGATCACTGCATACGAATGGAATTATCTTGTCTAAAACCGGCTTTTTAAGACTCTAATAGACGAAAATACAATCATTTTGACTACATTTTCAGACCTTTGGTGACCAAATACAGTTATTTTGACTAAAAGGGGCTTTTTACACACTTGGAGACCAAAATAGTCATTTTGACTAAAAAAATGTTTTCAGATCACTGGTAACGAAATGCAACATCTTGTCAAAAACTGGCTTTTTAAGACTCTAAAAGACAAAAATACAGTCATTTTGGCTAAAAAAAAGCTTTTCAAACCTTTGATGACCAAACGTAGTTATTTTGACTAAAAAGGGCTTTTTGGACACTTGGAGACCTAAATAGAGTTATTTTGACCAAAAACATTTTTTCAGGCCATTGTTTACCAAATGTAGTTTATCTTGTCTAAAAGCAGTGTTTTAAGACTCTAAAAGACAAAAATACAGTCATTTTGGCTAAAAAAGTTTTTCAGACCTTTGGTGACCAAATACAGTTATTTTGACTAAAAGGGGCTTTTTACACACTTGGAGACCAAAATAGTCATTTTGACTAAAAAAATGTTTTCAGATCACTGGTAACGAAATGCAACATCTTGTCTAAAGCTGGCTTTTTAAGACTCTAAAAGACAAAAATACAGTCATTTTGGCTAAAAAAAGCTTTTCAAACCTTTGGTGACCAAACGTAGTTATTTTGACTAAAAAGGGCTTTTTGGACACTTGGAGACCTAAATAGAGTAAATTTGACCAAAAACATTTTTGTAGGCCATTGGTTACCAAATGTAGTTTATCTTGTCTAAAAGCAGTGTTTTAAGACTCTAAAAGACAAAAATACAGTCATTTTGGCTAAAAAAGTTTTTCAGACCTTTGGTGATCAAATGCAGTTATTTTAACTAAAAAATGCTTTTTAGACATTTGGAGACCAAAATAGAATCATTTTAACCAAAAAAATGTTTTCAGATCACTGCATACGAAATGCAATTATCTTGTCTAAAACCGGTTTTTAAGACTCTAAAAGACAAAAATAGTCATTTTGGCTAAATAAAGGTTTTCATACCTTTGGTGACAAAATGCAGTTATTTTGACTAAAAAAGGGTTTTTAGACACTTGGAGACCAAAATAGAGTCATTTTGACCCAAACAAATGTTTCAGGCGATTGGTTACCAAATGCAATTATCTTGTCTAAAACCGGCTTTTTAAGACTCTAAAAGACAGAAATGCAGTAATTTTGGCTAAAAATGTTTTTCAGATCTTTGGTGACCAAATGCAGTTATTTTGACTAAAATAGGGTTTTTAGACACTTGAAGACCTAAATAGAGTCGTTTTGAGCCAAACAAATGTTTCAGGCGATTGGTTACCAAATGCAATTATCTTGTCAAAAACCGGCTTTTTAAGACTCGAATAGTCGAAAATGCAATCATTTAAACTACATTTTTTTTTTTTAAAACCTTTGCTGACCAAATACAGATATTTTGACCAAAAGGGTCTTTTTAGACACTTGGAGACCAAAATAGAGTCATTTTGATCAAAAAAATGTTTTCAGATCACTGGTAACGAAATGCAATTATCTTGTCTAAAACCAGCTTTTTAAGACTAAAAGACAAAAATACAGTCATTTTGGTTAAAAAAAAAGTTTTTCAGACCTTGTGTGACCAAACGTAGTTATTTTGACTAAAATGGCTTTTTAGACACTTAGAGACCTAAATAGAGTCATTTTTACCAAAAACATTTTTTCAGGCCATTGGTTACCAAATGTCGTTTATCTTGTCTAAAAGCATTGTTTTAAGACTCTAAAAGACAAAAATACAGTCATTTTGGCTAAAAATGTTTTTCAGACCTTTGGTGATCAAATGCAGTTATTTTAACTAACAAATGCTTTTTAGACACTTGGAGACCAAAATAGAATCATTTTAACCAAAAAAATGTTTACAGATCACTGCATACGAAATGCAATTATCTTGTCTAAAACCGGCTTGTTAAGACTCTAAAAGACAAAAATAGTCATTTTGGCTAAATAAAGGTTTTCAGACCTTTGGTGACAAAATGCAGTTATTTTGACTAAAAAAGGGTTTTTAGACACTTGGAGACCAGAAGAGAGTCATTTTGACCAAAAACATTCTTTCAGGCCATTGGTTACCAAGAGTACTTTACCTTGTCTAAAAGCGGTGTTTTAAGACTCTAATAGACGAAAATGCAATAATTTTGACTACATTTTCTTTTTCAGACCTTTGGTGACCAAATACAGTTATTTTGACTAAAAGGGGCTTTTTAGACACTTGGAGACAAAATACAGTCATTTTGAACAAAAAAATGTTTTCAGATCACTGGTAACGAAATGCAACATCTTGTCTAAAACTGGCTTTTTAAGACTCTAAAAGACAAAAATACAGTCATTTTGGCTAAAAAAAAGTTTTTCAAACCTTTGGTGACCAAACGTAGTTATTTTGACTAAAAAGGGCTTTTTAGACACTTGGAGACCTAAATAGAGTCATTTTGACCAAAAACATTTTTTCAAGCCATTGGTTACCAAGAGTACTTTACCTTGTCTAAAAGTGGTGTTTTAAGACTCTAAAATTTAGATCACTGCATACGAAATGCAATTATCTTGTCTAAAACCGGCTTTTTAAGATTCTAAAAGACAAAAATACAGTCATTTTGGCTAAAAAAGGTTTTCAGACCTTTGGTGAACAAATGCATTTATTTTGACTAAAATAGGCTTTTTATACACTTGGAGACCAAAATAGTCATTTTGACCCAAACAAATGTTTCAGGCGATTGGTTACCAAATGCAATTATCTTGTCCTAAAACCGGCTTTTTAAGACTCTAAAAGACAAAAATACAGTCATTTTGGCCAAAAAAGTTTTTCAGACCTTTGGTGACCAAATACAGTTATTTTGACTAAAAAATGCTTTTTAGACACTTGGAGACAAAAATACAGTCATTTTGAACAAAAAAATGTTTTCAGATCACTGGTAACGAAATGCAACATCTTGTCTAAAACTGGCTTTTTAAGACTCTAAAAGACAAAAATACAGTCATTTTGGCTAAAAAAAAAGTTTTTCAAACCTTTGGTGACCAAACGTAGTTATTTTGACTAAAAAGGGCTTTTTAGACACTTGGAGACCTAAATAGAGTCATTTTGACCAAAAACATTTTTTCAAGCCATTGGTTACCAAGAGTACTTTACCTTGTCTAAAAGTGGTGTTTTAAGACTCTAAAA